>NC_140179.1:76986390-77178890 GCF_963971535.1 Notolepis coatsorum | reverse complement strand
TTACAGCAACGGGCCCTATAGCCTATCTCTGTAGAATGGCAAGCTAACAACGTTTTTATACAGGAGAGTAGACAAAATGAAGTGGTACCATCATGACATACAGACTATGAGAAGGCTATGTGGATGTGTGTGTGTGACAGAGGAAGAGACAGAGAGGAAGTGTGTGCGTGTGCGAATATGGTATGCAGACAGAAGGCTACGTGGATGTGAGTGTTATGTGAAGGCTATGTGGATGTGTGTGTGTGTGTGTGTGTGAGAGAGAGAAAGGGGAGGGGGTGGTATGAGTGAAGGCTATGTATCGTGTGTGTGTGTGTGTGAGAGAGAGAAAGTGTGTTGGTAAATTTCCCTGTCACTATCACAGGGCGTACCAGTAATGGCAATAAAGAATAAAATGGTCCTGGAGGGTTTGGATTCCAACTTGCTTGAGTGAGTGCTTCACCTCTCACACTATTAGATTGACACACCCAGTCGCATCACACTTTTCCAAATGACTCATACCTTTTTTTGGTCAAACCATCAAGTTACCTCTTAATGATGCATGCATGCTAATTAATGACCTCTGAGCAGGTCCTGCATTATTTATTATTTATTTATTTAATATGAAATGATCGATTGAACCAACCAACCGATGACTGTTCCCTCGTTACTGTTCACAGCACACCGGATGCACATGTGCCTGATGCGGCGAGGAAGAGCACAGAGGATCGAGATGATGATGATGCTGATGAGAGCTCTGGCAGCGAATCATCTTTCAGCGACTGATTTTTTTTCTTTTCATCCGCATCACCATGAAGCTGGCTCTATAAGACCCGCCCTTCACCGCCTGTGCTTCTGGGGGGGGACCTGTGTTGAGTGACAGGTAGACATGTGCCTGACAAGCAGTACTAAGTAGCAATGAGGAAGCTGTCCAACCCGAAAGCCTAATTTATGTCTGGATGTAGGTACTCGATATGCAATGAAAGTGCATACTTAATTTGATTAAAATATACTCTACACCACTTTTGGAGACATCTGTCATTGTTTTGACTGCTTGGTAATGAACTAATGGATTTTTAAATGTTCTGTTTGACATTGTTGCCCATTATCTTCCTAGCTTCTTTCTGGGTTAACTAGGAAAACCGAAAAGAAAAGCTGCAGCTGTGTTTATAGTTTTGATGGTTGTCGTTGCACTGTGGTATAAAACCGGGAACCATGTTGGCTAAACGTGAAGACTAGCTTTGCAGCTAGTTTAGCCAGCATTAGATAACCAGCTAATCAATCAAAACGAATGATTACTATTTCCAGCAATTCCGGGTGTCTCCAAAAATCTGTCTAGTACAGTATACGCTTTCCTGGCAAAATACAGGCAAATAATTACATCGCATTGTGTCACTGCATGACATTTCAGTGAGAAATAGCTGAAATGATCTTAGTCTCTCATTGGTCAATTACTGACAGTGGATGTTGATACACCGTTGCCATTTCTGACAAATTGTTTGTCATCGTGTTTCCCTGTTGATTGTAAGAGCAGTGATAAAGTACAGGGCAGTATAAAGTAGGTTTTTATACTAACACTAATGCTATGTACCTATTGGTTATTATGTATCATTGCTGTGTGTGTGATTTGGCAAACACATTACATCGAACTTTACAGTCTAATGCCTTTGAAAGAGATTGTCTAATTTTCTCATGCACTCATTGCATTTCAGCAATTATTTCTGTATTTGTTATGGACTGTAGGAGTGTATGTGTGTGTGAAAGAGAGAGAGAGAGAGACGCCTGTTGGAGTACTTTGTGTGAATGTGGAACTTGCTTAGAGGACTTTTCTATACATTTTACAGTACCACTGCTAATGTCATAAACATTGCATACATGTGCATATGTTTTTGTTGAATTTCAAATATGTAGTTCTTTTTTGTAGATTTCATGTGACTGACATTTCCATTCACACACTCTTCCTTTTCCTGCTATACTGTTCCTGTTTGAACTGCAGACACACACACATCCAGACGCTGTATACAGCAGGTTCCAGGCTGAGTATGAATCAGTATAAACAAGAAGAAGTCCTGCACATTAAATCACTTTAATCTAGTACTTTACATAACGAGCTTCGTGAAACATTATTCTGGTGAAGTCATTCATTAACACGGTTTACTGTGTGGGCTTTTTATCTTGTTAAAACTATTCCTGGTTACCATGAAGAAGACAGTGTAGTCACGTATGACATTTAGAGAAGTGATGTAGAAATAGTTTCAATCTCAATCAAAACTTAAGTTCATCCTCCTTTTAAAGATCCAGTATGATTATGTTTTAATTCAGTCATAAATTACTTGTTTACTTGAATGTTAATGTCATGAGTTATAATTTGTTCAGCTTCAGATGTATCATTGATTTGTTCTAAGTGTTTTTGGTCGCCCCCTCTCTGAGCACAGCCAACTCTCAGCAGGCTGATGGGGTGTGGCCTTCTGTTCGCTTGACTTTTAAGGACTAATAATGGTGCGTTCGTCGGTCCTCATCAACTCAGAAATATATCATGTGACCACATAATGATAGCGCTCGGTAGCGCTAGATAGGTCATAAAAAATCAGGACCAATCAGATTCAGCCTGCAGGCAGCAGATTCAGCCAGATTATTCAACCTTTTGATTTTATTTTTTTTAGGAATCCCAGCACGTCAACGTCATAATTCTGACGATGTCTTGTGATACTACGTGTTCATAATAAAGTATGTGTTTACACCACAAAAGGTGAAGGGTCAATGAAACGTCACAACTTGTAACCTTGGTGTATTTACCATTTGGTCAGCTGTTCTGGTGGTAAACTTCGAGGGTGTTTGACTTTACGAGTTGAGGAGGACCGACCGAATGCACAATCAGTAGGGATGTCCGATATTGGCATTAAAATGTAATATCGGAAATTATCGGTATCGGTTTTCAAAAAAAAAGAAAATGTACCTTTATTTACCCAGGCAAGCAAGTAAGAACAAATTCTTATTTTATTTATTGTCAAAAGTATGCATAATGTTGTGTTAATTCCACAACAAGAGATATGTGATGTTATTACCTGAAATTATTCATTTTGGGGGGGGACCCCGCATATATCGCTATCGGTTGATATCGGTATCGGAAATTAAGAGTTGGACAATATCGGTATATCGGATATCGGTAAAAAAGCCAATATCGAACATCCCTAGTATATCAGTGTAGCATGCTGCTGCTGAGCGCCACTCAGCTAGATGTGACTGATGGTTCAATCAGAGCAGCTAGATGTGACTGATGGGCCAATCAGAGCAGCTAGATGTGACTGATGGGCCAATCAGAATAACCCCTGTGTATTATGCAATATTTCAGAAGAAGCAGATTGGATATCTGAAATAGCTTGATATCCAGGAGGATAAAGATAGTCATCATTTTCACAACAACAACAACAACAGTTCTAACATTTTGGGTAATTTTATGTCAACATACCCTCTGTAAAAAAGAAAATGCGCTTTTCATTGTACCAAATCTTTTTAACAGGGATGCAGATGTGCATCTGTATGGACATTGTACTAAACTGGAAGGCACTTTGTTTACTAAAGTAAGCATATTTCCATCTGTGAGCTCTGCTTGAAATAAACACGTATCACATTTTCCGTAAAAAGGTGTACTTGTATTTTGCAGCTAAGCATTCTTCAAAAACACCATGTCAATTTTTATAGTCTTTCTTTGTACAAAAACATTAAAGACAATTAACATGAATTAAATGAAAAAGATTTCAAATAATACTGATTCATACAACGTTACTTATACAATACAATTCATACAATGTCACCCTAAAAATGTCATTCATATGCCCTGTGACGGTTTATTTTTTTCAATTTGAATATGTTACAACCAAAATTTGGGGGGGAGGGGATGATATCTATATTCTATATCTATAGTTTGGGAACTGATAACACTAGTATAACTAGACCCCACACGTTGACCTGTAGACTCGTCCTCCAGTCATATTTAGAAGAATACGTAGACAACACTACACAAACCAAGATGTGTCATGAGGGGGGGGGGGGGGGGGTACACTGTAAAAATAAATAAAACGGTAAATGTCTGGCAGCAACGGTTGCCAAATACTTACTGTCAAATTACAGTAAAATCTAATGTTTACAGATTACAACCTTTATTTAATGGTTAATATTTTGATAAAAGGTAATTTACTGTATTCTTATGCGGCATCTACACTTAAAGTAGAAAAACGAAAGTATAATATGTAAAATAATGCAGTGAATTTCCTGTGATTTTTTTCTTTTACAGTGTACAGTCGTAGAGCTCCCACCTCCACAGCCACTCCCCGACCAAAGTCATTGTTTACGCCTGTAGAGGTCAAGTTTAACTGCAGGGCGTGGCATGAGTGCTCAGTTTTGATTGATTGATTGAAAAGTTTATTAACAGATTGCAGAATGGGTACAGTACAGTACAGCTCAATACATACAATTGTTAAGGGGATGCAGACCAGGGCCCCGTTCCCCGTACCTGGTTCAACTAAGTCGATCAAGATGTCATTATCCAGATTCAGTTAACCCGATGTTTGAAGCCGGGATTTTCCTGTTCCTCGAAGGTGGATTCAGTCTCGTTAACTCAAGCCAGACTTGAGACCCAGGATAAGTGCGCGCGGCCGCTCCAGTTGAAAAGCCAGCACGTATCGATAGCAGAGATCCTGATTCTCTAGCGGCATTGATTGATTAATTGATTTAAAACTTTATTAACATATTGCAGTACGGCTCAATCGCCTCGCCGACAAGTTAAATGCGTTATCTATAGGCTAATTTTAAGTCCCTCATTACCTCAATCAATCAGATTATATTTCTTTAAACTTGCCTGCTGGATTGAATAATCAAATGAGATCTTGCTAGCGAAAATAATTAGTTAAACTGTTATACAGAATAACGATACGGCTCTCTTCCCATTGATTGATGTATGGTCGATCTTTTACTTATCTCCACTGTGGTGTAACGGGTTCTTCTTTTGACTTTCACGCAGACGACCGGGGTTCGAAACCTAGTCTTTCCCTTCTTTTTGCGATGTAGGAATAATTCAATTTGGTGCACGTTGAGAGCTATATAAAGAATGACATCCTCAATGCATGTAGATTTATAATATTTTAACTTAAAACTAGGCTACTTTGGCGTATAATCATTAATATTATATTCCAAAAAATTATATTGGAAACACGGGGTTTTGAACACCGGTCGCTGGGTTGCCAGGATTGAGCACTACCGCTGCGCCACTGTGCCAGATGGGATAAATTCATTGTTTATACATTAATGAACGAGACAAGATCCACAATCCACGCATAGACACTTCAATTTTATGCTTGAATGAAACACAATCCAGGCGCTCCATTAAACATCCACAGCGGAGAATATGAAAGGAATCAGAGCCAAACGAGCGATAGGTTTCAATCATTAAAAATATCCCCGCGGGATTCACATTTGCAATGCTGCGCGTTGTTAAAATAACCACATAATGTGTACATCGCACCGAGCGAGCGCCACGGTACATATAACGTGCATTATTTAGGACAAAGTGAATTTAGTATCAGCATTTTGGGTCTATTTTACATTTCAAAAGCCCCCTCTGGAAGAATGGAGCACAAAAACGTAATTCAGAATGGTATAAAGCAGATCCTAGACTGTGGGAATAATTTCAGGAAAGAGCTGTCACTTCTTTGCGGGGGCGTGGCTGTGCTTCATCCGGCTAACTTGAACTTAACCCTGCTCTCGACCAGGCTCAAACTTTTGGATCTGTTGTCATGGTGATTTGGACAATCCAGGTACGGGGAACGGGAAAGTCCGGCTTAAGTCAGACTTAACCGAAAGTTATCCGGCTAACTCAGTTATCCAGGTACGGGGAACGGGGCCCTGAGAAAGACTTTCGTCTTGTTTACATCAGGGTCCCCCATTTTCAATTCATCATCACAGTAGAGTTTTGCACGTGGAGCCCAGCGAGTGCTTGCGTCCCCAACATCTTGGTCCATCATCCTGTGTTTTGTACATGCATTCTTAGAACAATCGGTACTAGCTGATAAAATTGTACATGAGTATCTGCTTAAAAAAATATAAAACATCAGTTATTAATGTTGATAAACACTGGTTGGTAGGGGTGTAACGATTCGACCCCACAACGATTCGATTCGATTACGATTCTTCAGGCAACGATTCAATGCATCATGAAATATCTTCATTTGACCACGATTGGATGTGATTAGATTAATTCTCGATCAGTTAATTCCCCCCAAAAAGAATTATACACAAATGTGGCTGGGGGAACTGATTCACTCAGCATGAATGGACTATAGGTCAATAAAAAATCTACATTAAAATAAATAAGAAATAATATATATATATTATTTTTAATAATCGATTCTTACATTTTCAAATCGATGCAGTTGAATCATCACCTTAGGATCGATGCATTGCGATGCATTGTTACACCCCTACTGGTTGGATTGTCATTGTGACAGAAGCAGTGTTGGTATTTCCCTTTCAACTGCAGTCGCATCATGTGGGAGTGATCATGTGTTTGCTGTATGATTGACTTCTCTAGTTGGTGGTCATCCAGTAAGTCAGGGGTGCCCAACCTTTTTTGAACCAAGATCTACTTTTTTATTTACCACCTAGCCCGAGAGCTACCAGCCAAAATTGTATATTGTAAGCCGTCATTTGAGGCTTTATAAAAGCAGCATAATGAACACAAATCTGTCTAAAAAAAATGTTTTTTAATAATCAAATTTTATTAATCAAGATCTACTTGAAATCAGCCCGCGATCTACCTGTCGATCGCGATCGACTGGTTGGGCACCACTGCAGTAAGTCATATGTGTACTGTAGCTGTTTAGCAACACCTGAAAAGTGCAAGTTTCCACATTTCACTGGTTACAGATGGTAATAAATCATTTCCATATTAGTTAATGATACAAAGATTGTATACAAAATAAACAGTATAATGAATAAAGGCATTGGTCATAAGAAAATGGCCTGACACATAAATTAATTGATGTGGAGGTGTTAGCAAAGTGCAGGTTTCCACATTTCACTGGATACAAATGGTAATAAATCATTTCCATATTAGTGAATGATACAAAGATTGTATAAAATAAAATACAGTATAATGAATAAAGGCATTGGTATAAATGAAGAAATGGCCTGACACACAGAGAGCCAGTGACATCAATCTAATAAATAATAGTGTAAGTAAGCAGTTAGGCTCTTTCATGATCTCTGTGAAAGACACAATAGAAGTCCCTGCAGATTAACATGTAAACAATATGGACGGATACAAGTTAATTTGGCATAAAATATTTACAGCAGTATAATGTTTTTTCCAATAAAAAAAAATTGAGGCTCACGTTAATACAAATAAAATGTTCCCTGTAGCAGCAGTACTGGTACGGTCAAGAATACGCCACCAACTCTGTTTTCACCTGTAGGGTAAATAGCTGTAAGAGAAACCAAAAACAGAATTATATTAAAATATATATATATATTATAGAATAAATCATTTATTTTGCCTATATTAAAGGAACACGCCAACATTATGGGAAATGTGCTTTATCGTCTCCTCCAGAATCGGACAAGATTTCCTCTCTGTGCGTTCAGTAGAAAGCTATCCGGCTGCAAGCTAGCCTAGCTTAGCACATATGAATGGAAGTGGATACTGACCAGCTAGACTATCTGTTGGCCAGAAACATCTGTCCTAGAGTTTTAAGCTAGGATATCGGTCCGTATCCGCTTCCATTTATTTGTGCTAAGCTAGGCTAGCTTGCAGCCGGATAGCTTTCTACTGAACGCACAGAGAGGAAATTGGTATCTTTCTTCTTGTCTGACTCTGGAGAAGACGGGAAGTGCATTTCCCATAATGTTGGCGTGTTCCTTTACACATGGTTTTGTAGCATTTAAAGTGAGAGGTAACATGTACATCGAAGAAATATCTCCACCTACACACACACACACACACACACACGCACAAGATAAAAAATAACTAACTAGACTGATGTAACTAATGTAATTTTTCTTTTATTTTCAATTGGCTGATAGACTGATCAAATGTGTAGTGAATTTTGTGTGTGTGTGTGTATATATATATATATATTAAGGCTGTCAAATATATCGCGTTAATATCGCGTTAACTCCCGATTCTATTAATGCCACTAATTTTTTTAACTCAAGATTAACTAAATTTTTTTTTTTTTTTTTTTTTTTACTAGACTTCACTCAGGTGTATTATTGATAATCTCATTGATACTATGTTTGTTTCTGAAGTGTGTGTGTGTGTGTGTGTGTGTGTGTGTGTGTGTGTGTGTGTGTGTGTGTGTGTGTGTGTGTGTGTGTGTGTGTGTGTGAGATATAGAGAGAGAGGGGGGTGAGAGAGATGAGGAAGGGGCAAAAGAGAAAAAGAGCTGGGAGAGTGTGTGTGTGAGGGAGAGAGGGGGGGGTGTGATTAATCAGCCCTTGTGTGTGTGAATGTAACAAGTTCCTAACGTTTTCTTTCCCCTATTATTTCATGCACACTTTATTCATTGTTTTAAATTATTATTTTCTTTTAAGTTATTTTGTGCATCACTCTGTTTTGAATTTGATGCAAATTTGCAATGCATGAGGGTCATCCTTTTGTGTTAAATGGCTGCACAAAGCAAGCATTTGTTGACTCGCATGTTGATAAGAGTATTAAAACTTGGAACTTGAAAAAGATCTGTTTAAGGTAAAAAAAAAAATAAAAAAAAAATGCGATTAATTTGCGATTAATCGCGAGTTAACTATGGACAATCATGCGATTAATCGAGTTAAATATTTTAATCGTTTGACAGCACTAATATATATATTAGTGCTGTCAATAGATTAAAAAAATTAACTAATCTCACAATTTTCTGTAATTAATCTAGATTAATCTACTTAAGACCGAAGCTTGTAACAGATATTTACTTGAGTAAAATCATGGAATTAATGTAGAATCAACACAAAGAAAGTATATTTAGATTCAAAGACTATTTGTCACGATCGGAGCTCGAGTCTGCCAGATGAGGAGCAATCAGCGCGGCTGCAAGAGATCACCTCATCAAGCGTTCCCTACTTCAACTGGCAGATCCCGTCATCCGACGTCGCAGTGTTAAACTGCCTACCGAGGTACGACGACACTACCTGAAGACCAGCTGTAACTACCCCTGTTTATGCTTTCCCTAACCTTCTGTTTCTTGTGCCCCAGGACTTCGCTCCAGCGCCCTTCCACCCTGACGTCTCGAGCCCCAGCGTCCTTCCACCCTGACGTCTCGAGCCGAGCAAAGAGGACTCCTGCTCGCTCTCAAGCGCAAGACCTGTGTCCTCTCTCTCTCGCTGCCGACAGCTGCACTGAAGTGCACCTGCTCTCATTCTTCTCCCCCCCAAGAACATTATAACCTCCGTGTTGTTCACATTCCTGTTTCACATTCCTGTTATACTCTGCTTGGTTGGGAAGAATAATTAAAGAACCCTAAAACCGCTCCATTCTCTCCTCCTGTGTTTTTCTATTGGGCTCCGCAAGAACCCCATCCTCACAGAACACTGCGACCATGATGTCGGACTCAGCAGCACAGGAGGCCGGTGAATGGAGCACCAGCATCCAGGCCGCCGTCAACGGACACGCCAGACTGGTAAATCAACACTCACAGATACTGGATGAGACTATTGCCCAACTCAGCGCTCTCACTCTCAGCGACGCGGAGCGAGACAAACGATTCAAGCGTTTTGAAGCATATTTAACAGCCCAGCCAATTCCGCCTGCTGTCTCTCCACTTGTGGTATCCCCACCTGTAGTATCCCAGTCCCGGGAACCGCACGTACCCTCGCCAGAGCGTTACGACGGAAACGTTGCCAAATGTCGTGCCTTTCTCTTCCAATGCTCTTTAGTGTTTGGGCAACAACCTCTAACATTCCAGAGCGACAAATCCAAAATATCCTACCCGTCTGGTTTGCTGACGGGGCCCGCGTTAGAATGGGCGACAGCCCTCCACTTCAGTAATTCCCCCCTCTGCAATTCGTACTCCGGGTACATCGCCGACATGCAAAAGGTCTTCGACCATCCTCCCGGTGGTTCGGATAGAACGGCCGCCTTGTTTACCATCCACCAAGGACACCATAGTGTGAGCGAGTACGCTATCGAATTCCGTATTCTGGCAGCGGGTTCCCAGTGGAACGATGAACCATTACGTGGAGCCTTTCGCCAGGGCCTCAGCGAAGTTCTAAAGGACGAATTGGCGTCGAAAGAGAAGCCTACTTCCCTAGACAGCTTGCTTAACTTAGCCAGAGAGCTGGACACGCGTCTCCGGGAACGCCGCCGTGAAAAGGCCAGCACCGTCAACAGTGTCCCGCTGCAGGAGCGCCCCGTTAATAGTGTCCCGCTGCAGCACCGCAGAACCGACGATTCGGAGCCCATGGACCTCGACCGCTCTCGCCTTCCTCTCCGCGAACGCCGTCACAGACTCAGGTCAAGGGCATGTCTGTACTGCGGGCAACTAGGCGACTCCATCGCCTCATGTTCGGTTCGCCCAAATGACGGGGCTCGACTGTGACGCTGGGCACATGCACAAGCCTTAAATTTGTTCCCAGTTCCAGTCCGAATATGCAATTCAGTGCCACGCTTTACCACAACGGTCAATCCCTCCCTCTGTCCGCGCTGGTCGACTCGGGCGCAGACGAAAACATCATCGACGCCGGGAATCATAGCGAGGAGATCCGTTTTCACGTCACTGATTACCCCCATAACCCAATCGTTCTAGGCATGCCTTGGCTAAAGCTACACAACCCTGTAATAAATTGGCCAACGGGCTCAGTCACGAGCTGGAGTGCTCAGTGTCACGCCTCTTGTCTCCGGTCGGCGCGGTCACCACTGGGGGCCACTGGTTCTCCCGTTCCCAACGAACCTGTTGACCTTTCGACTGTTCCTCCAATTTACCACGACCTAGAGGCTGTGTTTAGCAAACAACAAGCTCTCTCCCTACCTCCTCATCGCCAGTACGACTGTGCTATAGACCTGCTCCCGGGAGCCCCGCTCCCCGCTAGCCGCCTGTTTAACCTCTCACGCCCAGAGAGAGAGTCTATGGAGAAGTACGTCCACGAGTCCCTGGCCTCGGGCATTATTACCCCCTCCTCCTCTCCTGTCTTTTTTGTGTCCAAGAAGGACCACTCCCTTCGCCCCTGTATTGACTACCGGGGTCTCAATAACATCACGGTTAAGAACAAGTACCCCCTGCCTTTGATTAACTCTGCTTTCGAACCCCTGCAAGGCGCCACCATTTTCTCGAAGTTGGATCTCAGAAATGCCTATCATCTGGTCCGCATCCGGGAGGAAGACGAATGGAAGACGGCCTTCAAGACCCCGCTCGGCCACTTCGAGTACAAGGTGATGCCTTTTGGGTTGACCAACGCCCCTGCTGTCTTCCAGACCCTTGTCAATGACGTTCTCCGTGATGTCCTGAACCGCTCTGTCTTTGTCTATCTGGACGACATTCTGATTTTCTCCCGCTCCATGGAGGAGCACATCCAGCATGTCCGCCGGGTCCTCCAGCGTCTACTAGAGAACAAGCTGTTCGTCAAGGCGGAGAAATGTGAGTTCCACGTCTCCTCCATCGGGTTCCTCGGCTACATCATCGAGGGCGACAAGATCCGGGCGGACCCTGAGAAGATCAAGGCGGTGACCGACTGGCCCCGTCCCACCAACGTCAAGCAGCTCCAACGCTTCCTGGGGTTTGCTAACTTCTACCGGCGTTTCGTTAGGGACTACAGCCGGGTCGCTGCACCCTTTACTCAACTCACCTCGCCTTCCGTGCCCTTCGTCTGGTCGGACAGAGTGGACTCCGCCTTCGCCGAGCTACGCCAGCGCTTCACCTCCGCGCCCATCCTCGTTCAGCCGGACACGTCCCGCCAGTTCGTGGTGGAGGTAGACGCCTCAAGTACCGGAGTGGGGGCGGTCCTTTCCCAACGCTCCGCTCTCGACCAGAGACTGCACCCCTGTGCCTTCTTCTCTCGCCGCCTGACCCCGGCAGAGGTCAATTACGATATCGGGAACCTGGAGCTCCTGGCAGTCAAACTGGCACTGGAGGAGTGGAGGCACTGGCTGGAGGGATCGGAGACCCCCTTCCTGGTCTGGACTGACCACAAGAACCTCGCCTACGTCCAGACGGCCAAGCGCCTGAACTTCCGCCAGGAACGCTGGGCCCTGTTCTTCACCAGGTTCAATTTCACCCTGACCTACAGGCCTGGCTCCAAGAACACCAAGCCAGACGCCCTCTCCAGGCAGTTCGTCCCTGAGGAGGGTTCCGCACACCCGGACACCATCCTTCCTTCCTCCTGCCTGGTGGCCGCCGCCACCTGGGAGATCCAGTCTGTCGTCCGGGAGGCCCAGCGCGTCCAGCCTGATCCAGGTAACGGCCCACCTAACCGGCTTTTTGTCCCCGACCTTGTCCGCTCCAGTGGGTCCACGCCTCCCGGTTCGCCTGTCATCCTGGGATCAACCGTACCCTGTCCCTGCTGAAGCGACACTTCTGATGGGTCACCATGAGGGAGGACACCCGCGACTTCGTCCTTGCGTGCACCGTCTGTGCCCGTGGAAAGGCTTCCCACCAACCACCAGCCGGGCTCCTCAGGCCACTCCCTGTTCCCGGTCGGCCTTGGTCGCACGTCGCCCTGGACTTCGTCACCGGACTGCCTCCTTCACACGGTAACACTGTCATTCTCACAATCGTGGACCGGTTCTCAAAGGCTGTGCATTTTGTCGCTCTCCCCAAACTCCCCTCTGCTTCAGAAACCGCGGACCTGATGGTGCTCCACGTCTTCCGTCTCCACGGGATCCTGGTGGACATCGTCTCCAACAGGGGCCCGCAGTTTATCTCCCAAGTATAGAAGGCTTTCTGCCGGTCCCTGGGGGCCACGGTCAGCCTCTCCTCCGGGTTCCACCCACAGACCAACGGTCAATCGGAGCGGGCCAACCAGGACCTGGGATCCGCCCTCCGCTGCGTGACCACCCGGGACCCCTCCGGCTGGAGTACGTTCCTGCCGTGGATCGAGTACGCCCGCAACTCGCTGTCCTCCGCGGCCACAGGTCAGTCTCCCTTTGAGTCCTCCCTGGGCTACCAACCCCCACTGTTCCCTGCACAGGAAGAGGAGATCGCCGTGCCTTCGGTGCAGGACCACCTTCGCCGCTGCAGGAGGATATGGGAGGACACGAGGGCCGCGCTGCTCCACACCGCTGAGCAGAACCGTCGCTTCGCCGACCGCCACCGGACTCCGGCTCCCGACTACCAACCAGGTCAGATGGTTTGGCTCTCGTCCCGAGACCTTCCACTCAAGTCCTTGTCCCGCAAACTCACCCCCCGTTTTGTTGGTCCGTATAAAATCCTGTCCGTTATCAACCCCTCTGTCGTTAAGCTCCAGCTCCCCACCATCATGCGCATTCACCCCTCCTTCCATGTGACGCAGCTGAAGCCGGTTCTCTCCAGTCCCCTGTCTCCTCCTGCTCCAGAGCCTCCTCCTCCGCTGATCATCGATGACCACCCGGCCTACATCGTCCGCCAGCTGCTGGACGTGCGTCCCCGTGGTCGTGGGTACCAATACCTCGTGGACTGGGAGGGCTACGGCCCAGAGGAGCGCAGCTGGGTCTCCCGAGGGATGATCCTGGACCCTGAGGTCGTCCGGGATTTCCATCGGCATCACCTGGACAAGCCTGGGGGCCCGCCAGGAGGCGCCCGTCGAGGGGGGGGGGTCCTGTCACGATCGGAGCTTGAGTCTGCCAGATGAGGAGCAATCAGCGCGGCTGCAAGAGATCACCTCATCAAGCGTTCCCTACTTCAACTGGCAGATCCCGTCATCCGACGTCGCAGTGTTAAACTGCCTACCGAGGTACGACGACACTACCTGAAGACCAGCTGTAACTACCCCTGTTTATGCTTTCCCTAACCTTCTGTTTCTTGTGCCCCAGGACTTCGCTCCAGTGCCCTTCCACCCTGACGTCTCGAGCCCCAGCGTCCTTCCACCCTGACGTCTCGAGCTGAGCAAAGAGGACTCCTGCTCGCTCTCAAGCACAAGACCTGTGTCCTCTCTCTCTCGCTGCCGACAGCTGCACTGAAGTGCACTTGCTCTCATTCTTCTCCCCCCCAAGAACATTATAACCTCCGTGTTGTTCACATTCCTGTTTCACATTCCTGTTATACTCTGCTTGGTTGGGAAGAATAATTAAAGAACCCTAAAACCGCTCCATTCTCTCCTCCTGTGTTTTGCTATTGGGCTCCGCAAGAACCCCATCCTCACACTATTTTAATAGCTTTCTTTGATCTTTGAATACAGTTTCTCTCCTGTGAAATACAAATGTTCAACAAAACCATCAACATTGACTCAGCTAGACCGCTTTCTTATATCCGCAGCGCTAACAGAAATAAAAACAACCCAGGCCTATGTTAAAGTGCAGATTGGCTTGGAGGACGATAATGTCTTGTATGAACTACCAGTAATATAAATCATATTAACAACAAATGTGTTCCATCTTCATGTCAGATGATTTTCAAAAAGGTGCATGAGTCGATGCAAAAAAAGAACAAGCAAAGATACTGCTGAAAGTTCAGAACGTTGAAAATGTTTCACTCCATAGATTAAGCTAGATAAAAAAAATTAACGCTTTAAATAATTTAAATTAATCTCCAAAATTAAAGCATTAACTTTGACAGCCTCAATATATATATATATATATATATATATATATATATATATATATATATATATATATATATATAAATGATCATAACACAGCTACATTGATTGAACAGATGACACAACACTCACTTTGAAGTCGTGGATGTAGGTGAGGAAGAAGCAGATAAAGCTGAAGGCCACGACCCACTCGCTGACCGAGCTGGCGAGGTGGAAGCTGTAGTCCTGCAGAGAGAGAGAGAGACGGTGAGAGACCCACTCGCTGACCGAGCTGGCGAGGTGGAAGATCTAGTCCTGCAGAGAGAGAGAGAGAGACCCACTCGCTGACCGAGCTGGCGAGGTGGAAGATCTAGTCCTGCAGAGAGAGAGAGAGAGAGAGAGACCCACTCGCTGACCGAGCTGGCGAGGTGGAAGATCTAGTCCTGCAGAGAGAGAGAGAGAGAGAGAGAGACCCACTCGCTGACCGAGCTGGCGAGGTGGAAGATCTAGTCCTGCAGACAGAGAAAGAGACGGTGAGAGACCCACTCGCTGACCGAGCTGGCGAGGTGGAAGATCTAGTCCTGCAGAGAGACAGAGAGACGGTGAGAGACCCACTCGCTGACCGAGCTGGCGAGGTGGAAGATCTAGTCCTGCAGAGAGAGAGAGAGAGAGACCCACTCGCTGACCGAGCTGGCGAGGTGGAAGATCTAGTCCTGCAGAGAGAGAGAGAGAGAGACCCACTCGCTGACCGAGCTGGCGAGGTGGAACACGTAGTCCTGCAGAGAGAGAGGAGCAGAGAGAGAGGAGCAGAGAGAGAGGAGCAGAGAGAGAGGAGCAGAGAGACCCTCAGTCCTCCTCCGCTCATGTTACTTTCAGAGATCCAATCATGAATGAATGAATGAAAACTTTATTTAACAGATTGCAGAATGGGTACAATACAGTACGGCTCAATACACACAATTGTTAAGGGGATGCAGACCAGAGAAAGACTTTCGTCTTGTTTCCATCAGGGTCCCCCATTTTCAATTCATAGTGACATTTATGACATACACAATATACATGACATCATGACATTTATGGCATAGGAACATACATGACATACATACAGGTATATAGTACTGTTACATTTGTGATATATACGATATGCAAATATACAGTACTGTTACCCAGAGATCCTAACAGAAAATATATACATATGATGGGGAGGAGACTGTACATTAGGAGGGGGTGGGTGAGTGGGAGAAAATATATACATACGGTGGGGAGGAGACTGTCAATTAGGAGGGGGTGGGGGGGGGGGGCATTGAATGTGTTTCCTATTGATACAAGGTTAAGTTAGGAAACCTATGGAGATGCATGATAAGACTAGAGCTGACCTTGTCATACGTGTGTCTGTGCAGTGTTGTTTGTGTCACAAAAAATGCACAAATGACCACTGGATTAAAAGTTAAGGCAAACACAATTTTTTTACTTTGGATGTCAACGGTACAGTATATACAGTATACAGTTGAGGCCAAAATTATTAGCCCCCCTTGTGAAACAAAACCCTTGATTTCTCCGTGGAAATGACCGTTAACAAGTGTTGATAGTGTATTTGTTTCCAAAAATAATAATGACAAAATGTCCACTAAGTTAGATATTTTATCAATGCACCGAGTTAAAACAAGAAACGGCAAAAATGACACATCCAAAATTATTAGCCCCCCTGGCCATTAATAGTCAATAGTGTACCCTTTCTGGGCCACAGCTGATGACAACCTCTTAAAGTAGTTCTTTACTAGGTCGGCACAGGTCTCTCGAGGGATTTGGACCCATTCTTCCATTGCAAATTGTTCCAGCTGGTCCAAATTGTGTGGTTTCCGAGCATCATGGACATTCACTTTGAGCACCCGCCACAGACTCTCAATAGGATTAAGATCGGAGCTCTGTGCGGGCCACTCCAGGACCTTGGTTTTGGTGTCCTTTAGGAACTGTTGGACCGATTTTGATCTATGCTTTTGGGTCATCGTCTTGTCGGAAGATCCTGCGACGACCTAAGCCTAGACTTCTTCATATTAATTATCCCTCAAAATGTGAACATCATTGTATTTTTTCATGATGCCATGCACCCGAACAAGATTCAAGATTGAAGAGGTTTATTTGTCACATACATACCAGGGCATACAGTGAAATGTGGGTGGTCATGTCCGCATCGATTGTGCAATAATAATATAGACATTAAAAACAGGTAATAAGAAGACATAAGATGTGCATGATAAAAATAGACATGCTAAATTCCTGAGTTGGCACTATGTACACTACTATAAAATATACAGTTTTAACTCTGTCATTATGCTATACTTACTATATATAAACTATACTATACAAGAACCACATCGGTTCTTTCCTTAAAGTGACCTTTATCCTAATTCCTTTAAAGTGACCTTTCCAAGCTCCCTGTGCCTGAGGCTGCAACACAGCCCCACAGCATGATGCTCACCATGTTGAACTGTGGGAACTGTGTTCTTAGGGTTGAAGGCCTCTCCTTTTCTTCGCCCAACATAAGCAACATCCATGTGCCCAAACAGTTCCAGTTTAGTCTCATCAGACCAAAGCACAGACTTCTAAAACTCATCTTTACCTTTCAAATGTTCACAGGCAAACCTCAGTCTGGCTCTGATGTGCCGCTCTTTGAGTAAAGGGGTTCTTCTGGGACGATGGCCCTGAAGCCCACCACGATGAAGAGCCCTCACAACAACTGTGTTCCTTGAAACATCAACTCCAGAAGAGGCCAGGGCCCTCATTCATCAACGTGGACGTAGAATATGTTCTATTTCCACACGTAAGCACGGAATGTAGAACTAGTGTACGCACAGGGAAGTCGGGATTCATCACACGGTGCGTACGCAGGCTCTACGCTCCTCCGTAGAACTTTGTTCTACCGTCAATGCTCGTGCATGATTATCCATATATGGTCATGAAAGTGAGGAAACACCCCCCATGGGATGTGAAATAATGGACTGACCCGAGCGGTACTCTGAGAAACTCCACGGAGAATTCACTGCTGTCGAACCAAGAAGACACTATCGCGTATTATGGGATAAATAAAAGGCGGATTTGTAAACGGTGATGTCAGATATCAACGGCTCCCTAAGACCATTGCTGCAATTCTGCCTGGACAGCTCAAAATACTAATAAAGACCGTTCGTTGACCACTGTTTGGCGTTGGTTGTGTGTCATTATAACCGTGCTGTAATATGAATGCCTTTATTAGTTGTGTTCGATTGGCTATATGATTTTTAGAGGCATCTATTTTGTTGTCGGCTAATAAAGGCCGCGCTGGAATATGACTGCCTTTTCCCGTGTTGTTTGATTAATACCCAGGGATTAAATCCATCATCATATATATATGTTGTGTGTCTGTCCACTATGTTTGTTACTTTGTTATCCCCCCCCCCTATCTATGTAAAGCGACCTTGGGTCTCTTGAAAGGCGCTATATAAAATGAAGCTATTATTATTATTGTTATTATTATTATTATCATCACATCTGTGCGGGAGCTCACAAATAGACTGTTAGTCTCAGTGAAGTTTCAACGGAGGTCATCTATTCTAACCAACAAATTGAAGTAGAAAGCATTTCGTGACCAATCTTATTTGGAATCATGACACACAAAATAATTTGCTTTTTATTTGAAACAATATCTAATCGCGTTTGGAGGTTGGTGTTTTGCGTCTGCCCCCCCGTGCCAAACAAGCAGGCCAACCTCTTGTTCGCGTGTGAGCCCGTTATAATTACACTACTGTCGCTATTTTACAATGAACTATAATGAATTACGGGTCATACAGAAGTTGAACACTAATGCACGGAAGCTTATTTCCGCCTTGAAACTAATGCAGGACTGAGGAGTGCTTATGCGTAGTAACGATATTCTACCACTGGGCGCGAGGTACGCCTGGTCTGACCTGTGCGTAGATGTACGCACGGAGTCAAGTTCAAATCGAAATTGATGAATCCCACTCTTTGCTTAGAAATGATCGTACGCACAGGGTAAGCACAGATCTGTGCGTAGAACACGTTGATGAATGAGGGCCCAGGTCAGCAACAATCATCTCTGACTAATTTCCTCGTCAGAATGATTGAAATCTTGCGCTTTCGGCCACGCCCAGGTTGGTTTCTTACAGAATTTGTCTCCTTGTACTTAGCGATGATGCAATGTAAAGCAGTTCTAGACACTGTGAAACGCTTGAAAATGGCAGTATAGCCATCCCCCTTATCACGAGCCTCCACTTTCTGAGCTCAAGACTGATTTCCTTTATCTTTGGCATGGTGAGTAAGAGTAGTAGTATAGCTTCTCTCAATAATGTAAGTGGCCTGTTTCTTGGGAGTCCTTTTATGGTGATTGAATGCTCAGGTGTTGTTAGGAAGCCAATTGACTGTACATGTTTGGTTTGAAAGCTCATCGGTTGATAGTAGGTGTTTTGAAAGCAAAAATTCACATGGGGGATAATATTTTTTGACCAACGCATTTTTCACTATATTTTATATAAAGCAAGCCTAAAAAACGTTGTACTGTATGAAGTTGACTAAGAGAGAGAGAGAGAGAGAGAGAGAGAGAGAGAGAGAGAGAGAGAGAGAGAGAGAGAGAGAGAGAGAGAGAGAGAGCTCTCCAACGCAGTGAGCGCTCCATAGTATGATCATTATGATCGACTGGAATAAAAAAAATAAATAAATTACTATTTACATAATGTAGCTGTCCCTTTGTTCATTAATGTTACCTAAATGTCATAAGTGAAACAACTCATCAAAATGTACTATTGCACAACTTATTTGGCAAAAATAAAATGTTCAACCACCCCGCCCCTCCTACTATACAGATCACCAGCCGCCACTGGTTGACTTGACTGTATAGTGAAAGGATACTGGGGAAAGCCGCCAAGAAGGCGATGGTTGCGACAGCGGTGCGTACGTGGCACACGGCGAGGGACGAGCCATATGGATAGGCCTGGTAGGACATCACCGACTGGAGGATGGTGTATAACACACCGCTGATGAAGAACAGCAACGCACCTGCGTCGTGAACCGCCGTCACCGCGGTTTCCTAAAAACAAAACACAAAAAAATAAGTGAATTGAGTTACAAATGGAATGGAACCCCCTTTTACCCTGGCAGTGTTAGTTCCTCATAGAAAGACAGAAATAGGTATAAAATGTACAAAACACAGTTGAACTGGAGAGGTTTGGGAACTGCGTAGTACAGATTTTATACGTCGGTCGTATGTCATAACAAAGTGGATTTTTAAGAGGAAGAGAAGTCAACTTCTTCCTCTTAACATCCGTGCAAAAAAAGACACAACCCTCCCAGGTGCGATACCCATGGTCAAACATTTTAGATGCTTGGGTGTGGAAATATTTCCCACCATAAGACAAACGGTGAAGCACAATTACACAAAAATACAGAACAAAATCAAAGACGACCTGGACAGGTGGGCAAAACTTAAAAACTCAGTACAGGCAAGGGTATCAATAGTTAAAATGGATGTATTACCAAGAATCAATTTCTTCAGCTCAATGCTTCCGTTACCTCCTCCAGAGGGCTACTGGAAAAGATTACAAACCTCCACATACAAATTTATTTGGAATAACAAACCACCTCGCATAAAAAGATCCACGGCACAGAGAAATAAAGCAGACGGTGGCATGGCAGTTCCAGATTTTTTACAATATTTTAAGGCTTTCACATTAAGACCATTGAAAATATGGTTTGACCCCCAGGCTTTGGTATCTTGGAGAGAATTAGAAGAAAACATAGTAGCCCCACAGAGACTGAAAGACATAGCACACACTAAACTTTCAATCAAGCATTGTGAGCGGGAATTTGGCCCCATAATTACCCATGCAATCAGAACATGGCGGGAAACACAAAAGAAATATCCTAACCCTCAAGAATGGCATAATCACACTCCCATATTCAATAACAATTCACTCTTAATGGGAAAACGCCCTATAAGATTCCCTATATGGGAAGAGCAAGGCATACACTCATTAGGGGATATTTTTAATAACCAGGGCCTCTGTAGTTATGTCGAAATATGCACAAAGTTTAACCTCACCGAGTCCACATGGCTTTTTTACATACAGTTACGACTTTGTCTGAGGTCTCACGGTGTTCCATTACTCATACCAATTGAACACCACAGATACCACAAATTTTTCTATGAAAGAGAAACATTGGGAGGTTTTGTATCAGGTTTTTATTATCAATTACTAACGTCCTCGTATGAAACCCTTCAACTAGACACTGTCTGGAGGAGGGATATACCAGACCTGGAAAATGACTTTGATTGGCAAGGAGCCTGGGCAAATGTCCGACTTACATCAAGGAACCCGGATCATCAACAAATCAATCTGAACTATATTCACAGGACATACTTGACTCCTATAAGGCTGTGCAAAATGGGGCTCAAACAAGACTCCAAATGCTCCCAATGTACAAACGGGGACGAAGGAACATTTATGCACATGTATTGGGACTGCCCACCAGTTAAGGCATTCTGGAAAGATGTGTCCCAACAATTATCAATACTCGTATCTTGGAATATACCTGTACACCCCTCGGTATTACTATTGAATGATGTTTTTGAGTTTGCAGTGAATCCACAATTAAAGAGATTGGTTTTATCGGGTATCACAGTAGCTAAAAAACTGATCGCATCACGCTGGTTTCAACCGGAAAAGATTTGCCGGAAAGTGTGGTTTCTTACATATCTCGATGTGATATATCAAGAAATATCTACAGCAAGAATTCTGGGTCTCAATGAATCCAAAATGTCAATGTGGGTAGAAGTGGTGGAGAGAATAAAAGCTAGCTTATAATGGTAGTGTCTGGTTAGGAGTGAGGGATAATGGAGGTACTATCCAAGAGGGGGTCCGGGAGGGGGGGGTTCGAGCTGGAGCATATGTGTGTAGGGTTTTAGAAAATAGGTATTAGGGGTATATTCTATACTAACATTTATATAATTGTAATTTCGCTGGATATACACTGTATACGGTTAAAATGTTATTATAGACTATTTTTGTTTTATCTTGTTTCTGTACTTGCATGTATTTTAACCACCTTTACTGAAAGTTTCATTATGCATTGTGTGTTGAGTACTGACTTTTAATAATTTTTGTTTTGCAATAATAAAAAAAAAAAAAAAAAAAAAACATGGATTTTTATTACACAAATGTGACTAAAAGGTGCACTCGTGTGAAATGTAAAACACTGTACCTAATTGAAGAGCCAATGTGTTCACCCAAAAAATATATTTTTGTTCACCCCAGTGTTAAATCACTTCACTCCAATGAAATTCAATATAAAAAATATCTCTCTTTTTTTATCTATACATCTCAACATGATGCTCGAGAAAAAGACCTTTGGCCCAAACGGTTGGGCAAGCCGCTACAGAAGAAGGGAGAAGCGGAAAACACCATACAAGGACATCGCGTTGTTTTAAGAGAAATGTATAAATAAAAAGGAGAGATGAAAATGTTCCCTGAGTGCGCTTCTTATTATTGAATTTCAAAATGCAGTTCATACCTGAAAAGTAGCCACTAAAGACATCCCCAAGCAGGATAGCACTCCGATCCAGAAAGCAGCCTGATTCAGTGATTTCGGAACCGACCCTCCGTTCTCACTGAGTTTGTCCACATGCTTGTATCTGGTATACATGGTGAGGATGCCTGCCAGGGGTGTAAAAAGTACCCAGAAATTATACTTAAGTGAAAGTATGGGTACCGTCTCAAAATCTTACTTGAGTAAAAGTCAGAGTATCTGGCTAAAAACACACTTGAGTAAAAGTCAAAACGTTTCTACTTTTAAATGTAATTAAGTACTAAAAAGTAAAAGTAAAAACTTTTTTTCTGACTGTCTATTCTTCTGATAGCAGGTGTTTAATCAAAGGCCCCCGCTTTCTAGTCTTGCACAAGGACCAATCAGCATGGGTATGGGCGGGTTCATTTTCCATTGATGGGGATTTGATTGGCTGTTTTTAAATAAAGCGCGGCCGCAGGATTAATAACGTTAACATTAGTTCGGCCAGAGAAACAAATATACTAATTCAAATGGTTGGACCTGCGAGATTTGTACTTTGTAGGTCTGCATTTTAAATGTAAGGACAAAAAAGTATGTTTTTTTTCTCTGAAATGTAATTGAGTAAAAGTACAAGTATACAAACCTAATAATACTAGAGTAATTATCTGGAGCAGCCTTCCCCTCACTACAGGACATTTACTCTACCAGGGCCACCAGGAGAGCACATAACATTGATTGATTGATTGATTGATTGAAAACTTTATTAACAGATTGTAGAATGGGTACAGTACAGTACAGCTCAATACATACAATTGTTAAGGGGATGCAGACCAGAGAAAGATTTTCGTCTTGTTTACATCAGGGTCCCCCATTTTCAATTCATCATAACATATATGACACACACGACATACAGATAGACAGTACTGCTACATCTATACATTTATGATATACCAGATTTGCAAATACAGTACTGTTTGTGATACAAAAAGAGTCCAGAAAAGAGAGTATATATACATTTGACGTAAAAACTGTACATTGGAGGAGGTTGGGTAGGTGGGGTGGGGTTGGGTGGGTGGGGGGGGGGCTGTACATTGGAGGTGGTTGGGTAAGGGGGGGGGGGGGGGGTTGGGTAGGAGGGTGGGTGGGTGGGGAACACTGTACAACTGTACAAGCAAGACTGTACATTGGAATATTGACAACCATACCTGGTAATTTACTGTACATTGGAGGGGGTTGGGTTAGGACATTTACAGGGGCCAGTTTTGAATTGCAGTCTCCCGTAGGTGTTCTTTGAGAGTGGTTTTGAAAGTGGGTAGTTGTTGTGAAGGGCCAGATTAAACCGAATATATATATTTATTTATATATATATATTTAATTGTATTTGTATATTCTCTAATATTCCCTGATATCCCTTGTATATTCCTTGTACAATATGCATTGAATATCCATTCTAGCCTACTGAACATCCCATAATAGTCTCCATTCTACTATTGGTCGAGACCTTGGTGCCAGGCTGCCATACCCCTCAGACCCAGTTCAAACGTACCGCTCAACATGTACGAACAAGTCCTAGTTCCGCGTAGGAATCTGGCTACCGCACCACTAATGGGACTATTTGTTCATAGTGCGTATATATACTGCGCTACTAAAGTAGGACTTTCTTTTCAGTCCAGTTTCTTACCCTCCAATAGAGTCACAGACGTAAAGCCTCCCCGCGACGCCACGTGTGGGAGTAAGGCCAAGTTCGGCTTACCATCGGTATTGAGACATCGTGTATATTAATATTTGAATAGTCATATTTGGCACTATATCGTCGAGTTGGACGTAGTCTATTAAGCTAATAATAGTCTGTTAATATATAGTGCTTCGTGCGGTGAGAATACTACCGTAGTCAGTACCCCATCGTTTCGGGCAGAGAACTGGCTGCTTATCCAGGGTGGTTGACCCCACGTGAAGCTGCACCCGAGGAGCCCCAGAGCCGACGAGCGAGTGGACCTGTATACCGGATTATTCTACCGACGACAGCCCGCCTTCCCCGGCACGGATTATGCTTTGTATACGTTGATTATTCCATGGATAAAGACCCCCGACACTGCCGTGTGTTGGAACCCCCCCCCCCTGGAGAGGACGCAAGGTGAGGAGACGCTCTGCAAGACGAGGTCGCTTCACGTCTCTCCTCCGTGGACCGGAGGACGCCGGCCCACAAAGAGTCCACCTGCTTTCATCTGTGGTCCAAGGATCGCCGGCGCATTGAACGGCACTACAGTGGGTTCACCTGGGATACCCTTGGCCGGATGAGGCAGCCGGATTCTACCCCCCCCCCCTTCCTACTCCTGTCGGCTTACAAGCGACCGGATTAACCCCCCCTAGTGTATCCAGTCAATAATCATTAAAGTATCATTGCTGTTATTCCTTAAACTATTCCAGGTCGTATATGTACCACCTGCGCCTTCAGAGATTGGACATTCTCTATTGATATACCGACGAATACTCTTGCCATAAAAGTGCATACTAATTCCCATTCATAAATGTGATTAATTTGATTAAGTGCTTGCTCTACACACCATCGCTGTGTAGAAATAAAGACCTATTTCTAATTCGTACATTTGTGTTGGATCCGTCTACGTGACAGTGTTCATCATAATATATTTATGCCGAGTACTGGGTGGCCGAATATTAAGTACAAAGGTAGTGGTAGTAAGTATCATATCTAGTAATACAGTCAGGGAATTGTACCCCTCAGTTACAATTGGTCCTTCGAGCCGGATGGTAATCAGTGTAATATTAATATAGTGTTATTAATATTGAAATGGCCTATGATGAACACTCCACAAAACGATCCTCCTAACCAACGCCCGCAGCGCGAACGACGGCTCCCTCAGTACTTAGAGGCTTACGCTGTCAGTCAACAACCTAGTCTTCTACTAACAGTAAACGCGGTAAAACTAGAAAGTAAAAGTATGTCTAACCCCAACGCCCAGACTACCCCGACCATAGAGGCCCCTACGGGTTCTAATGTAACTGACCAAGTTCACGGTGGGGACCAGTGGGAACCAGACATGACTTCACACCCCGCCAGTACTGAAGAAGTAGTCCCCGATGAGTCCCGGGAGGAATACAACGCTACCGAGACAGAACTCGGCACGGAAGAAGACGGGGAGAGCACCGTGGAGATAGAGCTCCAAGGCTCCGCAAGGAGTACCCCGAGGGAAGGCTCCCCTATACAACCGCCTTCTCCCAGCGAGGCAGAGAGGACCCTACAGCAGGCCTTCCTCATCAGCCTGAACGCCGCTGCTGAACGCGACCGACTGCAGATCCAGCAGCGGAGCGAAGAAGAGCATATACGTCTAGAAATAAGACGCATTCAGAGAGAAGAGAATGTGGCCCGAGACCGAGCAGACAGCCAGCGAGCAGCTGCTGGTGCTCTACGGGACGCAGTGCGCGACAGACAGCAAGCGCAACTAATAGAACAGCTGATCAGACGGACAACACCCTCTCCCTCCGCCAGAGGCTCCAGGAACTCGTCTAGACACACCTCCAGGGCGGCATCCCCTAGCCGAGTAAACAACCCTGAACTTGACCAACAGACGAGGTCTATACCCCCCACAGACCACCTCCCCCCACCGGTCCAAGCGAGACCTAGCAACCGGGAAGGAGCAGCATATCCTGTGGAGAGGCTAAACCAGAGACTACAAGCACTGGATGACCTAACTGAAGACGAAGAGGAAGAGGAGGAGAACCACGCCCGACGACAGCACAGTACTCTACCGGACCAGGAGGTCCGGTACAGCCCAGGCTATACTCCCGCGGAGCTGCGCTACAGACCCCCGACTCTATACCCGGGTGAGCACGACGCACGACCCGCACCGAGGAACAGCACCTGGACAAGCGGGCCATGGTACACTGCCGGTACCAGCCCATACCAAGGAGCGGGAGGAGACTCGCCTAGGAGGCCTCTCCCCCAACGCTCGCCGATGTATCCACAGTCAGCGTCATACATTGGCACGCCTATGGTACCCGACTTCACCCAAGAGAACCGGGCCCAGTATACAGAACTCCGCATGTGTCTGGAGACCATGTTGGTGGATGTATTGGATGAACGCCACAAATACGCCATCCTACTGAAGCACTTAAAGGTACCCCGCGCACATAATATAGCGCTCGCCTACGCGACTTCCACCACCCCATACACAGCAGCGCTGGTAGCATTGGACCAGAGGTATGGGCGCATATGGGATTACGTGATCCAGGAGATCCGACACATCGACCGCTTACCCCCAGCAATAGACAATCGAGCACTGGACGACCTGTCCATCAGAGTGCAGTCCCTGGTAGGGATGTTGGGAGCGCAGAGAGAGAAGGGGAGGCATGAACTTTACGCCAACTCAAATGTGGAAAGGATCTTGGAGAAGCTGCCGCCCGCTCGACAGGAGCGTTTTAGGCGGCAGAGAGACCACCGAGACCCGAATGGCCCCGAACCGAACCTCCTCGATCTAGCAGACTTCCTGGCGAGAGAAGTCAGCAGCCTACGGCTAGATACATTCGGACGGAGCACCCCTGGCTCCAGAGAAGGAACCAGACGACTAAATGATGGAAGAAGATCGGTGACTGTGATGCACCAATCGGAGTCAGTACCGAGCAGCAGGAGCCACAGTACCCCCTCCAGAACGGAGAAGTGGAAGATAGTGTGCCCCTATTGTGAGAAAGAACACTGGCTAGCGCAATGTGACTCCTTCCCCAAGCTGAACGCGGAGGAAGCAAGTCAATGGATAAAGTCCAACAAGCGCTGTTTTCGCTGTGCGCGCTCACACATGGCAGCCGAATGCCGCTTAAAGAAAAGGTGCACCAAGTGCGATGGAGCCCATCTGGACATACTTCACGACAGTAACAGACGGCGCCCTTCACCCGCACCATCCAGCAGCAAAGCGAGCGTCATGTACATCGATCCCGCCAGCAGCAGTGGAGCCCGAGTACTCCTAAAAGTAGTGCGTGTGACACTAAGCTACCAGAATAAAGTCCTGGACACTTACGCCGTCCTCGATGACGGGTCAGAGAAGACCCTTCTGCTCGCCTCCGCTGCGGCCCAGCTAGGGCTGCGGGGAAGCGAAACCCAAATGACAATTCGGACAATAAGACGAGATTTGAAGACGATAAAGGGCGAGAATGTCTCATTCTCTATCGCAGCAAGCGGCCAGCCTGAGCGACGGTACCAGATTACAGACGCTTTCACCAGCCAAGAAATAGGACTGTCGCGGTACACATACCCCGTCGCCAAGCTGATGGAGAAATATGCACATCTGCGCAAGTTACCGATCCCGCTCATAGACAATGCTATGCCGACTCTGTTGATAGGCTCCGACCATGCAGACCTCATTGTCCCGATAGACCGGGTTCATACCGGACCCCGAGGCTGTCCTGCAGCAGTCGAGACCCGTTTGGGATGGACTCTCCAAGGCCCGCTCGCCAAATCTCTCAACCGAAGTACAGCCACTAGATGTCTCCACTCCCGAGTCACAGAGGGAGAAACCGCACTCCTGCAACACGTAGAGCGGTTATGGACCTTGGAACAAATGCCCTTTAAGAACGGAAAGAAAGACATTCGCTCTAAAGATGACATTTACGCCATTCACCTCCTCGAGACAGGGACCAAGAGAGTCCCGGTCAACGGCGTGTTGAGATACGCCACGCCACTCCTGCGGCGAGAAGGAATGCCTACTTTCCACGCCAAGACAGACGCCACAGAACGGTACCTGCTGAACACGGAGCGGCGCTTAGCCAAGAACCCCGCCCAAGAGAGTGTATACCGCGCTGAGATTGAGAAGCTCATCACAGCGGGACACGTCACAAAGATGGACATTAAAGAGGCTGACCAGACCACTGAATCGTGGTACGTGCCTCACCACAAGGTCCATCACAACGGTAAAGACCGCATAGTATTTAACTGCAGCTACCAGATCGGATCCCAAAATCTGAATAAAGAGTTACTGCCCGGTCCCACACTCGGCCCCTCCCTACTCGGCGTTCTACTCCGCTTCCGCCAGGAAAAGGTGGCCATCAGCGGGGACATTAAAGGAATGTTCCTGCAGGTGAGATTAGTAGAGGAGGACAAGCCCCTGTTACGGTTCCTATGGAGAGAGAAGCCAGGAGATGAGCACCCAGCCATCTACCAATGGGAAGTCCTCCCCTTCGGAACGACGTGCAGCCCCTGCTGTGCTACATTTGCACTACAGAAACATGTAGCAGAGGACCCAGCAGCGGACGAAGAGGTCCGACACAGCGTAAAGAACAGCTTCTACGTAGACAACTGTCTACAAAGCCTTTCAACCCAGGAAGAAGCCGAGGCTCTCCTGATTAAACTCCGCGCCTCATTGATCAAAGGCGGCTTTGATCTCAGGCAGTGGGCCAGCAGCGATCCGCAAGTACTGCGCAGCCTCTCCTCCGAGGACAAGGCAGCCAGCAGCGAGACCTGGATGGCTACAATCCCGGGAGAAGCCCAGGAGATGACCCTGGGATTGGTGTGGCGATTCAAAACAGATTCGCTTCACTACAGACACAAGCCCCTGACTACGGCGCAGGGAAGGCCGGCGGCGGCGCCGACCACCAGACGGAGTGTGTACACAACACTCGCCCGACAATATGACCCGCTAGGATGTATTCTACCGTACACCACCGGGGCAAAAATTATTGTACGAGCATTGTGGGACAAGGACCAGGGCTGGGACGACCCCATTCCCGCACACCTTGCATCCACCTGGAGAGAGTGGGAGATGGAGCTCCACTCACTCCCAGGCGTTAATATGCGCCGAAGCTACTTCCCACCCACGGTGAGGCCAGAGACATGTAAAATGGACTTACACGTCTTCAGTGACGCCTCAGAGGTCGCATACGGATCAGTAGCCTACTTGCGGGCCCAAGAAAGGGGGGGAGAGATCTACACAGCATTTGTCCTCGCCCGCTCGAGAATAGCCCCACGCAAGCAACAATCTATCCCACGTCTAGAGCTCTGCGCAGCCCTAGCCGGAGCGCACCTAGCCACGCTCATCCAACGTGAGCTCACCATACCGGTGTCTAGAACAATCCTGTGGTCAGATTCCACGACAGTACTCGCCTGGATCAAATCGGACTCATGCAAGTACAAAGTCTTCGTGGGAGTCAGAGTCACCGAGATTCAAGACTTAACCGAAGAGTTAACCGGAGAAACAGAGTGGCGCTACGTTGATACAAAACAGAACCCAGCTGACGTCATCACCCGGGGGATGCCCCTGGATGACCTCACCCGTCGCAATGTCTACAGTGACGGCCCAGCATTCCTAAAGCTCCCGGAAGGAGAGTGGCCCACGCCTATCCCGAGGGAAGCCAGTCAGGAGGAGGCTGAGAATAAGAAGCCTGTGTTCTGTGGATTGAGCACCGTTATCTCCGCAGACCCCAACACACTCCTGATGGGGCGGCTAGATCCCGCGTTACCCCAGACAATGTACCGGCCTGAAGAAGCGAACGGCCGACGAATGTGGAGGTACAGTCAAGTATTAGCCGACAAGTTTTGGAGCAGTTTCCTACTGCACTACCTACCGTCTCTACAGACCCGCCAGAAGTGGGTAAAGGAGAGAGACAATTTGACAGAAGGAACAGTCGTCATGATTATTGATCAATCACTGCCCAGAGCTATGTGGCCGGCCGGCCGCGTAAGCAAAGCGATCACCGGTGCCGACGGCAAGGTCCGAGCAGCTGAAGTGCTCGTCCAGGGTCGCACTTACACCCGTCCCGTGGCGAGGCTCATAGAACTGCCCCGACTCCCAGACACAATCGATGATGACCATGACCCTATAACCCTATGACTTTGTGAAGTTGACTGACCCCTACAGCAAACCCTTATGTGTAAATAGACAACGCGATTAATCTGTCTCTGTTTAACTGATTAGGTCTGGGACCAATCAGGGGGTGGCTGTTGTGAAGGGCCAGATTAAACCGAATATATATATTTATTATATATGCCAGGCTGCCATACCCCTCAGACCCAGTTCAAACGTACCGCTCAACATGTACGAACAAGTCCTAGTTCCGCGTAGGAATCTGGCTACCGCACCACTAATGGGACTATTTGTTCATAGTGCGTATATATACTGCGCTACTAAAGTAGGACTTTCTTTTCAGTCCAGTTTCTTACCCTCCAATAGAGTCACAGACGTAAAGCCTCCCCGCGACGCCACGTGTGGGAGTAAGGCCAAGTTCGGCTTACCATCGGTATTGAGACATCGTGTATATTAATATTTGAATAGTCATATTTGGCACTATATCGTCAAGTTGGACGTAGTCTATTAAGCTAATAATAGTCTGTTAATATATAGTGCTTCGTGCGGTGAGAATACTACCGTAGTCAGTACCTCATCGTTTCGGGCAGAGAACTGGCTGCTTATCCAGGGTGGTTGACCCCACGTGAAGCTGCACCCGAGGAGCCCCAGAGCCGACGAGCGAGTGGACCTGTATACCGGATTATTCTACCGACGACAGCCCGCCTTCCCCGGCACGGATTATGCTTTGTATACGTTGATTATTCCATGGATAAAGACCCCCGACACTGCCGTGTGTTGGAACCCCCCCCCCTGGAGAGGACGCAAGGTGAGGAGACGCTCTGCAAGACGAGGTCGCTTCACGTCTCTCCTCCGTGGACCGGAGGACGCCGGCCCACAAAGAGTCCACCTGCTTTCATCTGTGGTCCAAGGATCGCCGGCGCATTGAACGGCACTACAGTGGGTTCACCTGGGATACCCTTGGCCGGATGAGGCAGCCGGATTCTACCCCCCCCCCCCTTCCTACTCCTGTCGGCTTACAAGCGACCGGATTAACCCCCCCTAGTGTATCCAGTCTATAATCATTAAAGTATCATTGCTGTTATTCCTTAAACTATTCCAGGTCGTATATGTACCACCTGCGCCTTCAGAGATTGGACATTCTCTATTGATATACCGACGAATACTCTTGCCATAAAAGTGCATACTAATTCCCATTCATAAATGTGATTGATTTGATTAAGTGCTTGCTCTACACACCATCGCTGTGTAGAAATAAAGACCTATTTCTAATTCGTACATTTGTGTTGGATCCGTTTCATCTACGTGACAGTGTTCATCATAATATATTTATGCCGAGTACTGGGTGGCCGAATATTAAGTACAAAGGTAGTGGTAGTAAGTATCATATCTAGTAATACAGTCAGGGAATTGTACCCCTCAGTTACAGTAGTGATTCACATAATTAAGGACAGTACACACCCCCAGCACAGACTCTTCAACCTCCTGCCGTCAGGCACGCGATACAGGAGTTTGAAAGCCAGAAAGCCAAATAAAAATCCATCGGTTGGTTGTCATTTTATAGCGCCGTGAATATAAGGTTTATCGCAGTTTTCGCCTTTTTTCTGGGGAGCTAGATATGAGGTTAAAGGCTAGTCACGTTATATCAAACGCCATTCATGCTGTATATATACGAATGAAATAAAACAAACTGCGTAGCATCCGGACAGAGCATCTATGGATGAAATGGGGGCGGCGGGGGACGCCGATTACTATTATTGATTAGCAATACAGTGTGCGTTCAAGTAGCCATTTTCACTGTACGAAAGTTTTTTTTAACTGCTGCTGTGACCCACTGTCACCTCCATTTATATTTATATTGTAAACACTGATCGGAACGTGCAATGTTACTCACTGTGCCTTGTAGGGGTGTAAAGGTACACATATCTGTACCGAACCGTTTCAGTGTGTACCGTACCATACCGAACGGCTGTGTACCGAACGAATACAACGGTATGTTAACCAGTAACCACTAACGACCGCCCACCGGGGGCTGTTTTTTTCACAATCTGATATAATTATAATTATTTTCTTTTTTTTTTACAAGTCGTTTATTAATTTCAATATAGAATATTCGTTGACAGCCCTACAAGTACAATTAGTTACTGCACACAACATCACCCCTGAGTGGAACATGGAAAGCCAAACTTTCCCCCACTGTACCGAAAACCTGTACCGAACCGTGACTTCAAAACCAAGGTACGACGTACCGAACCGTGGTTTTTGTGTACCGTTACACCCCTAGTGCCTTGTATATTATATTTATCTATTTGTACCTTATTTTCTAGCACTCGCTTGTATTTAAATATGTTTTAGTTAAGTATTGTGTGATTTTGTGTGAAGGGTGGACTAGCAAAGTAAGATTTTCATTGTATGGCAAAATGTGCACATGACAATAAACAATCTTGAATCTTAAAGTACAAATCCCCAAAAACAGTACTTAAATATTGTAACAAAGTACAATTACTCAAGTACTTTACACCCCTGCACATAACATGAAAATGTCTGCTGTGAATATTTTCTATTTATCATAATAGTATTATACATAATATGCATATATATATATAGTATATCTCAGATATGCATATACTATATATTCATTATTTTATTCTTCAACACATTCTTCACACATGACCATTTATTCCAACCGTGGGAATCCTAACGTTTCTACTTTCATTTTCTTGTAAAAAGGGAAGCGTGGCCAATATCTTTGGAACCGCTGCCTGCTGTGTTTTCTCCCTTGTGACTAAAACTGTAATTTGTAAACTTGGGAGAAACCAATGTTGCATATGCATCAAATTCCCCAGGGGCATTCCCCAACATTTTTCATTTCTGCTTAAGTAGCTATACCTGTAAATGCACTGATTGCCGTCATCAGACCAAAAATGCAGCTCTCTGGGGGATTGGCACCTGTATCACTTCAAACAGACATTTTAAATCAGATTATCAGTGATAATAACATGGTCCGAAAAGAAATCTTCACAAAAATAAAGACACAATTAAATAAAGAGTGGTTATGACTTGTTGTCTGATCTGCATTTGTATGACATCAGAAGAACACACTTTGAAACATTGTCACCTTGCTCTAACACTTTTCTCATTGATAATAGACATGCATGCTACAGTAGGTAGCCTAAACACTAATGCCAGTGACCAAGGCACTGGCATTAGAGGACTTTGGCCCCAGGCTGTGGCTGCCCACTGCTCCTAGTTAGGATGGGTTATTAAAGGCAGAGGACAACTTTCAGGTATATAAAAATGTAGACTTGACTTAATAAAGATATTCTATTCTATTGGCTTAAAGTTAACATCTAATTTCCTAAATGGATCCGCAGACCAAATCAATTCAAAGCAAGGGTAGTAGACGTAATGTAAATATTATTTAGTACAATGTGAAGGGCATATGAGGACACACACAGAGAGACCATAGCGCTGTGGACGCAGCTGAAACCTGGGGACCAGCCAACAAAACAAAACACAGGAAACCGAAAGTACCTTCCCCCCGCAACTGTACTGCGGTCAAGTGAGCCGTCTTTTGCTTTTGCGTGGTCAAGTGAGCCGCTCTTGTTTTTCGAGTGCGCGATTAGTTCCAGGTTTACGGTAATGCATTAAAACAAGCCTGGGACGCTGTTGTAATGAACCGACGTGACTTTTGAACACAGTCTCACAAGTAGATCTTACAGAAATACTTAATAAGACATTGAATGCGCATCGAATCAATAGGACGTTTAGTCTAATCAATAGGACGTTTCGTATGTGCAGTATTATTGAACATCGAATCAATAGGACGCGCAGTATATTCGATCACTAAACTAAAGCTACAGACAATTCCACAGAGGAACACTTCCGGTGAGGATTTCAAAGTAAAGGATGGCATGTGGTTCATTTCTATTATTTCATAAGTAGTTTATTACACTGCCATGTTTGTACTTAATACTTCTCAAGACTACTTGCACAAATAATATTAACTACTTTTACTGTGTACTTTGAGTAATTTGAGTTTCAAAGTCCTTTTTATAGAACAATGAGTATTTTCGACTAACTTTGATGTGGGATAAAAAAAGATTTTCCCATAAGCACTTTATGAAACTGCCATGGTTGTACTTAGTACCTCTTAGACTACCTGTACAAATTATATGAAATATTTTTACTGTGTACTTTTTGAGTAATTTCAGTTTCAAAGTCCCCAGAATCAGCATTTTCGACTAACTTTGATGTGGGATAAAAAAAGATTTTCCCATAAGCACCTTATGAAACTGCCATGGTTGTACTTAGTACCTCTTAGACTACGTGTACAAATTATATGAAATATTTTTACTGTGTACTTTTTGAGTAATTTGAGTTTCAAAGTCCCCAGAATCAGCATTTTCGACTAACTTTGATGTGGGATAAAAAAAGATTTTCCCATAAGCACCTTATGAAACTGCCATGGTTGTACTTAGTACCTCTTAGACTACCTGTACAAATTATATGAAATATTTTTACTGTGTACTTTTTGAGTAATTTGAGTTTCAAAGTCCCCAGAATCAGCATTTTCGACTAACTTTGATGTGGGATAAAAAAAGATTTTCCCATAAGCACTTTATGAAACTGCCATGGTTGTACTTAGTACCTCTTAGACTACCTGTACAAATTATATGAAATATTTTTACTGTGTACTTTTTGAGTAATTTGAGTTTCAAAGTCCCCAGAATCAGCATTTTCGACTAACTTTGATGTGGGATAAAAAAAGATTTTCCCATAAGCACCTTATGAAACTGCCATGGTTGTACTTAGTACCTCTTAGACTACCTGTACAAATTATATGAAATATTTTTACTGTGTACTTTTTGAGTAATTTGAGTTTCAAAGTTCCCAGAATCAGCATTTTCTACTAACTTTGATGTGGGATAAAAAAAGATTTTCCCATAAGCACCTTATGAAACTGCCATGGTTGTACTTAGTACCTCTTAGACTACTTGTACAAATTATATGAAATATTTTTACTGTGTACTTTTTGAGTAATTTCAGTTTTAAAGTCCTCAGAATCAGCATTTTCGACTAACTTTGATGTGGGATAAAAAAAGATTTTCCCATAAGCACTTGATGAAACTGCCATGGTTGTACTTAGTACCTCTTAGACTACCTGTACAAATTATATGAAATATTTTTACTGTGTACTTTTTGAGTAATTTCAGTTTCAAAGTCCCCAGAATCAGCATTTTCGACTAACTTTGATGTGGGATAAAAAAAGATTTTCCCATAAGCACTTTATGAAACTGCCATGGTTGTACTTAGTACCTCTTAGACTACCTGTACAAATTATATGAAATATTTTTACTGTGTACTTTTTGAGTAATTTGAGTTTCAAAGTCCCCAGAATCAGCATTTTCGACTAACTTTGATGTGGGATAAAAAAAGATTTTCCCATAAGCACTTTATGAAACTGCCATGGTTGTACTTAGTACCTCTTAGACTACCTGTACAAATTATATGAAATATTTTTACTGTGTACTTTTTGAGTAATTTGAGTTTCAAAGTCCCCAGAATCAGCATTTTCGACTAACTTTGATGTGGGATAAAAAAAGATTTTCCCATAAGCACCTTATGAAACTGCCATGGTTGTACTTAGTACCTCTTAGACTACGTGTACAAATTATATGAAATATTTTTACTGTGTACTTTTTGAGTAATTTGAGTTTCAAAGTCCCCAGAATCAGCATTTTCTACTAACTTTGATGTGGGATAAAAAAAGATTTTCCCATAAGCACCTTATGAAACTGCCATGGTTGTACTTAGTACCTCTTAGACTACTTGTACAAATTATATGAAATATTTTTACTGTGTACTTTTTGAGTAATTTCAGTTTTAAAGTCCTCAGAATCAGCATTTTCGACTAACTTTGATGTGGGATAAAAAAAGATTTTCCCATAAGCACTTGATGAAACTGCCATGGTTGTACTTAGTACCTCTTAGACTACCTGTACAAATTATATGAAATATTTTTACTGTGTACTTTTTGAGTAATTTCAGTTTCAAAGTCCCCAGAATCAGCATTTTCGACTAACTTTGATGTGGGATAAAAAAAGATTTTCCCATAAGCACCTTATGAAACTGCCATGGTTGTACTTAGTACCTCTTAGACTACGTGTACAAATTATATGAAATATTTTTACTGTGTACTTTTTGAGTAATTTGAGTTTCAAAGTCCCCAGAATCAGCATTTTCGACTAACTTTGATGTGGGATAAAAAAAGATTTTCCCATAAGCACCTTATGAAACTGCCATGGTTGTACTTAGTACCTCTTAGACTACCTGTACAAATTATATGAAATATTTTTACTGTGTACTTTTTGAGTAATTTGAGTTTCAAAGTCCTCAGAATCAGCATTTTCGACTAACTTTGATGTTGGATAAAAACAATTCTTCCCATAAGCACTTTATGAAACTGCCATGGTTGTACTTAGTACCTCTTAGACTACCTGTACAAATTATATGAAATTTTTTTACTGTGTACTTTTTGAGTAATTTCAGTTTCAAAGTCCCCAGAATCAGCATTTTCGACTAACTTTGATGTGGGATAAAAAAAGATTTTCCCATAAGCACTTTATGAAACTGCCATGGTTGTACTTAGTACCTCTTAGACTACCTGTACAAATTATATGAAATATTTTTACTGTGTACTTTTTGAGTAATTTCAGTTTCAAAGTCCCCAGAATCAGCATTTTCGACTAACTTTGATGTGGGATAAAAAAAGATTTTCCCATAAGCACCTTATGAAACTGCCATGGTTGTACTTAGTACCTCTTAGACTACTTGTACAAATTATATGAAATATTTTTACTGTGTACTTTTTGAGTAATTTCAGTTTTAAAGTCCTCAGAATCAGCATTTTCGACTAACTTTGATGTGGGATAAAAAAAGATTTTCCCATAAGCACTTGATGAAACTGCCATGGTTGTACTTAGTACCTCTTAGACTACCTGTACAAATTATATGAAATATTTTTACTGTGTACTTTTTGAGTAATTTCAGTTTCAAAGTCCCCAGAATCAGCATTTTCGACTAACTTTGATGTGGGATAAAAAAAGATTTTCCCATAAGCACTTTATGAAACTGCCATGGTTGTACTTAGTACCTCTTAGACTACCTGTACAAATTATATGAAATATTTTTACTGTGTACTTTTTGAGTAATTTGAGTTTCAAAGTCCCCAGAATCAGCATTTTCGACTAACTTTGATGTGGGATAAAAAAAGATTTTCCCATAAGCACCTTATGAAACTACCATGGTTGTACTTAGTACCTCTTAGACTACGTGTACAAATTATATGAAATATTTTTACTGTGTACTTTTTGAGTAATTTGAGTTTCAAAGTCCCCAGAATCAGCATTTTCGACTAACTTTGATGTGGGATAAAAAAAGATTTTCCCATAAGCACTTTATGAAACTGCCATGGTTGTACTTAGTACCTCTTAGACTACCTGTACAAATTATATGAAATATTTTTACTGTGTACTTTTTGAGTAATTTGAGTTTCAAAGTCCCCAGAATCAGCATTTTCGACTAACTTTGATGTGGGATAAAAAAAGATTTTCCCATAAGCACCTTATGAAACTGCCATGGTTGTACTTAGTACCTCTTAGACTACTTGTACAAATTATATGAAATATTTTTACTGTGTACTTTTTGAGTAATTTCAGTTTTAAAGTCCTCAGAATCAGCATTTTCGACTAACTTTGATGTGGGATAAAAAAAGATTTTCCCATAAGCACTTTATGAAACTGCCATGGTTGTACTTAGTACTTGGGTTTAGATTTTTCCTTTTTCCTTTTAATTAACATTTCTATTTCGAGGTCGATTCCATGCCGTATGAGTAAAATTTTAACATTTGGTTATTACTCTGGATATAAAATTAACATAGACAAAACAGAGGCACTGGCTATTGGGGGGAACATTTCTCAACAGGCCATATCCCTCTTCCCTTTTAAATGGCCAAGTACTGGTATTAAATATTTAGGCATACCATAACACACACATTTGACCAATTTGTATAAAGCCAAGTACACGAGGCTTATCAATAAGATCAGAGAGGACGTGGATAGATGGACTGTTCTGCCTCTTTCCTTGATAGGGAGGGTGGAAATAATCAGAATGAACATACTCCCTAGACTACTGTATCCGTTTCTAATGCTGGCCATCCCAATTGGTAACCACACTTTTACTAAATTTACTAAATCAATTACTCTCACGTTTAATATGGCAGGGGAAATTACCTAGTGCGTTTTAAAACATTACAGCTGGCCAAGCATGGTCGAGATTTACGATACAAATATGGAGAGCGGTCCAGAAAGAGTTCAGTTTGCCTTTAACATCGGGCCTGACCTCAATTGGTTTCATTGGGGACTTTACACCATCAACTCTGGATGCAGGATTCAGTGGATGGAGGACAAAGGGTCTGAAATTTGTTTACCAATTTATTCACTCCGGCCAGCTTAAATCCTTCCAACAACTCAGAGTGGAGTTTAGCCTTCCTAGTACTGACTTTTTCAGATGTCTCCAATTAAGGCATTTTTTTGAAAACCAGGAAGATTGGGACAAAAAATTCGACACCCTTCTCCAATAGAACGCTTTATAGCTAATATACAAATTGATGCTTCAAAACAAAAAATTCGTTCTAAATTATATCAAAACCTAATATCAATGAACCCCAACGACTCGCTATACATTAAGTTGAAGTGGGAGGCTGAGCTCCAACAGGAGATCTCACAAGAAGAGGAGTGGTTCGATGTTTGTACTGAATTACATAAGGTGACTAATTCTAACTCCTGGAGAGAATATATATAGAAGGTCATTAGTATGTTTTTCAAGACCCCCTTATTGACTGCTAAAGCAGGTACAACTCCCACAAGCCAATGCTGGAGGGGATGTGGTGAACAAATTAACCATACATTTTCTGGACATGCCCAAAATTATGTCACTTCTGGGTACGGTGACCAGGTGTCCCCCTTTTGGTTGTACTGTTTCCACCATTTGAGACCGCGTCCCACGTATTGAGAGGATGTCCCTCTTTTCGAAGCAAAAATCGAACACAAGACATTCCTGTCAAGTGATAAAGTTTGAATATTTAAAACAGATGTTAGGTGGTAACAAGCCGGCTGCCAGTGCCAAGATGAATGTGGAGAGATATAATTCTGTATTTAATTTGTATTTATTTTGATTTAACCTTAATCTATTCGGTGAAGACGAGTTATTCTAATACAAAAATTTACATTATCTATCTGTCCCACTTTGTCCCACCAAAATCTTACTGTTGTCCTGCTTTTGGACTTTTTGCATTCAGGGATGTAAAAAAAAGTATTCGACATGGACATCCCACAAGATTTCAAAACTGCCATCCTCGGAGTCATAACGGAGGGCATTGAGGGAAGGAAAAGTGTGTATCTTCTTCAAATACTGTTAACTGCTGCCAAGAAAATTATCACACAGTCCCCCAACACATAACCAATGGCTAAACAAAGTTAAAGAAATTCAGGACATGGAGAGGATGACTCATCTGATCAGGTTGCAAGGTGAACAGTTCGATATAAAGTGGGCTTGTATAGAGCGTATAGGGCTATAAAGGCACTGCATTATATTTATTTTCATCTTATTTCCCATTTGATTGTCATTTTCTTTTAAAAATGTGTTTGATTTATCTCACCAGTAATACTTACCAATGTACAGTTTTGCTTGTAGTGTTCCCCACCCACCTCGCCTAACCAAACCCCCCCCCCCCCCCCCCCCCCCCCCCCCACGACTCCACCCCACCTACCCAACCTCCTCCAATGTACGTCTTTTTTACGTCAAATGTATATACTCTCTTTTCTGGACTCAACAGTACTGTATTTTTTTATCTGCAAATTCTGGTGTACCTGTTTTTCTTTTTCTTTTTATGTTTCCCCCACGCCCCTTCCCCAAGCATAGCAGTCTCGGTACAGACATGATGTTAAACGTGTTGTAAAGTATATCTGCATATCTGTACTGTCTTGATTTTGTGCTGAATAAAAAAATATGATGAACATTTCTATTTCACAATGACATTGCAATTCTAAATGATTGAATCAATACAATAGTTTTAGCAAAAAGTCATGAACATGTAGTTGTGGAATGACTGTTTTTGATTATCTAGCACAAATGAACAGGGTTGGTTCATTATACTTTTAGACTGCATTGTCAAAATTTCACGAAACACAGTGAAAATTATTTTTGGATGTATTGCAAGAAGATATTTAAACTTTTACCTTTAAAACAGTATAACTGTAGTAGCACGTGCCAATATTAGAGTTTTTATAGTTTGTTTTTTAACTTTTGTTTTGGCTTTTGATGTTCAACTTACCTAGGTTGCTTTGATGTTGCAATAAAAACACACATACAAGCATCTTTGAAATTAGCATGATGTATTTGAAATACAAAATTACTATTTACACATATAATATCAATAAACGTAGATACTTATAACATATATTTGAAAATAAAATGAATATGAACACCTTTAACTATATATATACATTCTACTAAAAGTAAGTAGTCATGCCAATAATAAAAATATGAATATCCAACTAAACTACATAGATAAGCATAGGAGATGAGCAAATATTAAAAACAAAAAATGAAAGCTTATCAACTGAAACACTGTCATTCAGTGATTGTGTCTATGTATGACAAAAACAGGCAAACAGATTGTTAAGTGTAAGTACAGTATTAATGTTTGCATGTAACTGCACTTTAACTGTTCCACAGTAAGAGGGCGCTATAGCCGTAAGGAGACGCAGCTATTGTAACTGACGTCAGGTATCAGGTATAAGGGATTGTTCCCTGCCCCTCTGTCTCTCTCTCTCTCTAGCTCTCATGGAGAGCAGGTCTAGTGGCGCAAATGTACATATTAAATAAACCACGCCAGTTAAGGCTAAAGGAGAAAATATTAAAAACAAAAAATGAAAGCTTATCAACTGAAACAGTCATTCAGTGATTGTGTCTATGTATGACAAAAACAGGCAAACAGATTGTTAAGTGTAAGTACAGTATTAATGTTTGCATGTAACTGCACTTTAACTGTTCCACAGTAAGAGGGCGCTATAGGCGTAAGGAGACGCAGCTATTGTAACTGACGTCAGGTATCAGGTATAAGGGATTGTTCCCTGCCCCTCTGTCTCTCTCTCTCTCTAGCTCTCATGGAGAGCAGGTCTAGTGGCGCAAATGTACATATTAAATAAACCACGCCAGTTAAGGCTAAAGGAGAAAATATTAAAAACTCAAAAAGTACACAGTAAAAATATTTCATATAATTTGTACAAGTAGTCTAAGAGGTACTAAGTACAACCATGGCAGTTTCATAAGGTGCTTATGGGAAAATCTTTTTTTATCCCACATCAAAGTTAGTCGAAAATGCTGATTCTGGGGACTTTGAAACTGAAATTACTCAAAAAGTACACAGTAAAAATATTTCATATAATTTGTACAGGTAGTATAAGAGGTACTAAGTACAACCATGGCAGTTTCATAAGGTGCTTATGGGAAAATCTTTTTTTATCCCACATCAAAGTTAGTAGAAAATGCTGATTCTGGGGACTTTGAAACTCAAATTACTCAAAAAGTACACAGTAAAAATATTTCATATAATTTGTACACGTAGTCTAAGAGGTACTAAGTACAACCATGGCAGTTTCATAAGGTGCTTATGGGAAAATCTTTTTTTATCCCACATCAAAGTTAGTCGAAAATGCTGATTCTGGGGACTTTGAAACTGAAATTACTCAAAAAGTACACAGTAAAAATATTTCATATAATTTGTACAGGTAGTCTAAGAGGTACTAAGTACAACCATGGCAGTTTCATAAGGTGCTTATGGGAAAATCTTTTTTTATCCCACATCAAAGTTAGTCGAAAATGCTGATTCTGAGGACTTTAAAACTGAAATTACTCAAAAAGTACACAGTAAAAATATTTCATATAATTTGTACAAGTAGTCTAAGGGGTACTAAGTACAACCATGGCAGTTTCATAAAGTGCTTATGGGAAAATCTTTTTTTTATCCCACATCAAAGTTAGTCGAAAATACTCATTGTTCTATAAAAAGGACTTTGAAACTCAAATTACTCAAAGTACACAGTAAAAGTAGTTAATATTATTTGTGCAAGTAGTCTTGAGAAGTATTAAGTACAAACATGGCAGTGTAATAAACTACTTATGAAATAATAGAAATGAACCACATGCCATCCTTTACTTTGAAATCCTCACCGGAAGTGTTCCTCTGTGGAATTGTCTGTAGCTTTTGTTTAGTGGTCGAATATACTGCGCGTCCTATTGATTCGATGTTCAATAATACTGCACATACGAAACGTCCTATTGATTAGACTAAACGTCCTATTGATTCGATGCGCATTCAATGTCATATTAAGTATTTCTGTAAGATCTACTTGCGAGACTGTGTTCAAAAGTCACGTCGGTTCATTACAACAGCCTCCCAGGGTTGTTTGAATGCATTACCGTAAACCTGGAACTAATCGCGCACTCGAAAAACAAGAGCGGCTCACTTGACCACGCAAAAGCAAAAGACGGCTCACTTGACCGCAGTGCAACTGTGTCTGTGTTTTACTTTGACTCCGAGCAAATAAAGTTGAACGAAATAATAAATGTGTATAGGCTACTTACCTTATATATGGAAAGATTACATCGACATCGTGTTTAAAAACCGCAATTATATAGGCAACTATGAATGTGGCCGAGGACCAGACGACCAAAAATGATGGTAAAAAGCACGATCCTTGCATGAACCAAAACATTTCAGCGCAGAGGTTTCTTCACTCGCTGTCTGTGGAAGTTGGAACATGTGGAGATAATTGGCGGAATAATAATAATCCACTGACAACTGAAGACAAATACATACAATGTTGTCGATCACGTTGAGAACTGGAATCCAGGAACAAACGCTCTTTACTGTAATAGTGTTGTCGGTAGACACGTGGTTGTGTGTGGTCGGGAAGGGTTGTAAAGTCATGTAACCACCTCTTCCTCAAACTCAACTCATATATAGATCCATCTAGAGGTGGATTAGATTATTAGATTAAAATGTATTGTCATCATTATACAGCACAAGTATAATGCCACGAAGTACAACGGAACTAAATTTGGCATTCAACCAGAGTGCAAATGTAACAGTGACGTCACATACAATGTACAGGTGATAACTGGGTATAAAATATATAAATGAGTATAATGTAAACCTGAATAAATTACCAGAACAAAACAAACATTTTAGGCAATCAATAAATTGATCAACTTAAATATTTTCAGTTGGCTATGATTTACAGTTCTCAGTAAAGGAAACTCAAATTAAACCGATTAAACTGGGTATAAATATATAAATGAGTACTGGGTGTAGTGCTAATAATCAGATGTATGTACAGAGTTGTAATACCATACCAATATAGTGATACAGGTATAAAGACAGTATGGTCGTAGACGTAGTCATACTGGCCTGCAGTGTAACTTGTAAGAGAGTATGTCCTTGCATGCAACAACGCAAGGATGGCACCGTCGCCCAAGAGGAGAAAGCTACTTCTTCAAAGCAAACTAAGTTTTGCTACGCTGTCACCGGCGCCTCCTAGAGCACAATCGATGCAGGCATGACCATAATGGTTAGAGTTTTATTAAACGTGTTTGTTATATAATTTATGTAACCAGTGCATAAGAGTTTGATTTATATGAACGTTTTGTACCTGTAATTAAATTAGATTAAAAGTGATTGGTGATAGATAAAGGTGATAGATACATTAGCTAAAATTGTATATTGTATAGTAGTGTTTCTCAGGAACTTAGCATGTCTTTTTTGTATCATGCATATTGTAACTGAGGGGTACAATTCCCTGACTGTATTGATAAGTATGGTATCATTAAACCACTACCGCTTTATGTACTTTAATTACTGGCCATACAGTACACGATATCTAAGTATGATGAACACTTTCCCACATATGAAATCAGGTCCACACAAAGGTAATAGTCAAATATTTAATATATAGCAAAGGGTACATATAATAGTTACTTATTACATTTATGATTTGAATGCACTTGTAAGGCAAATGAGTATTCGTAGGCAAATCAACACTGAATGTCCAATCTCTGGTTACACAGGAAGCAAGTATACAACCTGGCTCTTAGGGAATTATAGCGATGGTCACTTAATGATTATAGCTGGATAATATACTGAAGGGGTCCCGCCGGTTGTAAGCCAGTAGGGGGGGTAGGAGAGCTGTCGGCTGTATCCCGTCTGGTCAACGATTTCTAGGGAGAGTCCAGGTACAGAACACAGTGCCCGTAGAACCTTGATCCGCAGATGAATACACTTGGGCTCTCTTGTAGACGATAGCTGTAGCTGTAGCTTTAGGTCCACAACGAAGAAGAAGCGAGGCGACCTCAGTCTGGTCTGAGCGCCGTCTCACCTTGGCTCCTCTCGGGGTAAATCCAACACTCACCGGTGTTGGCGATTATCCGCTCCACAAATCAAAGCACCAAAGCAAATAGATATTCCATGCCGTATAGGGCACAGCAGTCGTCGGGGTAGGTATTCCAATGTGCGGGTCCACTCGTCCTCACCTAGAACTCCTCGGATGAAAGCACCACGCGTGGTCTGCCCAACCTGGTTAAGACTCTAGATAACGCGAGGAAACGATGGGGGTGCTGCTCACTTTAGAACTCTAACCGAACGATGCACCATACATAATAGACTATTATTACTTAATAGAAATACGGTGCCAAACTCTGGCAATTCAGCTATTAATTCGCACAAGGTCTCACTGCTATTCTAAGGCCAAACAGGCCGTACTACACCGCACGCGGTATCGTGGGGTGAGGCTTCACGTCTTGTTACTTAGTTGGGTAGAAGGGTAAAGGACTAAGAGGAATTCTACATTTCTTGCGCCATATTTATATGCACGGTGGACAAGTAGTGCCGCTCTGCTTTCGGTAGCCGTATTCCTGCGCGGAGCTGAGGCTAGTAAGGGCATGTCTCGTCGGTACCTTTGAACTTGAACGCCAGGGGCTTGTCCCTGGCGCCTGGTCCTTTTGTCCAATAAGAGAATGAACTATTATGGGCTGTAGTAGAATAAAGGGATATTCCGTGTACAGTATATGTACAAGGAATATACAAGGGATATCAAACGATATACAAATACTATTAAATATATATCCATAAATAAATATATATATTCGGTTTAATCTGATCCTTCACAACAGCCGCCCCCTAATTAGTCCCACCTAATTAGCTGAGCAGAGACAGATTAACCGCACTGTCCACTACTCAATGTCCGCTGTAAGGGTCAGTCAACTCACAAGTCATAGGGTCATGGTCGTCATCAATAGTATCAGGGAGCCTTGGCAGTTCTATTAGCCTCGCCACGGGTCGGGTGTAGGTCCGTCCTTGGACGAGCACTTCAGCTGCTCGGACCTTTCCATCGGCACCGGTGATCACTTTGCTTACGCGGCCAGCCGGCCACATAGCTCTGGGTAGTGACTGGTCGATAATCATGACGACTGTTCCTTCTGTCAAATTGTCTCTCTCTTTCACCCACTTCTGGCGGGTCTGTAGAGACGGTAGGTAGTGGAGTAGGAAGCTGTTCCAAAACTTGTCAGCCAGTACTTGACTGTACCTCCACATTCTTCGGCCGTTCGCTTCTTCAGGCCTGTACATTGTCTGTGGTAGTGCGGGGTCCAGCCGCCCCATCAAGAGGGTGTTGGGGGTGACTGGGTCGACATCTGCTACATCACTTGAGACGTAACCGAGGGGCTTTGAGTTCAATACTCCCTCGATCTCCGTGAGGACTGTCATTAGGACTTCTTCCGCCACAGTCTGGGCCCCAAGCACGGCGTACAGGGCTGTCTTTATGGAACGTACTTCTCGTTCCCAGGTTCCACCGAAGTGAGGTGCGTTCGGGGGATTAAACTGGAAGTCAATCTGGGATGGAGCGAGGTGGGTCTTAAGTTCTGGGCCCATAGCTTGGAAGCTCTCTCTCAGCTCTCTTTCTCCGCCTTTGAAGTTTGTCCCGTGATCAGACAACAATGTAGACGGTTTTCCTTTCCGTGATGTGAATCTTCGGAAGGCCATAAGGAATGAGTCTGTGCTCATGGTTGGAAGGAGTTCGATATGTATCGCTCTGGTGGTCATGCATTTGAATACAATACCCCACCGCTTCTCGGTTCCTCTTCCTCTCTTTATGTACAGCGGGCCAAAACAGTCCATACCGGTGGAGTGGAAGGGCTTGTCGCCGAGTCGGAGGCGACAGGGAGGTAGGTCAGCCATCCGGGGTATACTGGGCTGCGCGCGCCACTTACGGCAGTCTAGACAGGTTCGCTGGAAGCGCCGCACTGCTTCTCTCCCTTGCAGTATCCAATAACGACGTCTGATCTCCGCGAAGACTCTCTCTGCCCCCTGCGTGGTGCACATCCTCGTCGTATTTCTTTATGATCAGCTCTGTGACCTTGTGTCGGCTGTTCAAGACTATCGGGTACTTAACGTCATCCGGTAGGTCTGGGGCTCTCCGCAGACGACCACCCACTCTGATGAGATTATGGGCGTCGCTCTCGGGGGCCAGGTGAAGCAGTCTGCTGTCTGATGGGACGGGCTTTGCTCCCTGTAGACAGGCTAGCTCATCGGGGAACGAGTCTCTCTGGGCTCGTTGTAGTAGAAGGAGTTCTGCTTCTTCGTAGTCAGCTGCTGAAATGTCAGTTGTGGGCTGAACCTCTGGGTGGTGCCACAGAAATGTCTTTAGCTGCGCACTCTCTAGGGTGAGGCAATCGTCTAGAACCGGGTCTGTGGGGACGAGTGTGTGTGTCAACCCACAGAACATAGGTTTCTTGTTCTCTGCCTCCTCTTTACTCGCCTCCCGTGGGGTGGGTGTAGGCCACTCTTCTTCGGGGAGCTTGAGGAACTCTGGCCCGTCACTGTAAAGGTTGGGACGGGTGAGGTCATCCAGGGACATTCCCCGGGTGATGACGTCAGCTGGGTTGTGTTTGGTGTCCACATACCGCCAGCTGGTTACTTCTGTTAACTCTTGAATCTCGGTGACTCTGACTCCCACGAAGACCTTGTATCTGCACGAATCAGACCGGATCCATGTGAGTACGGTCGTGGAGTCTGACCACAAGATTGTTCTTTGCACCAGGATGGTGAGTTCACGTTGGATTAACGTGGCGAGCTGCGCTCCTGCTAGGGCTGCGCAGAGCTCTAGGCGCGGGATAGATTGTTGCTTGCGTGGGGCTATTCTTGAGCGAGCCAGGATGAAAGCAGTATGTATTTCTCCTCCCTCCTCTCGGGCATGCAAGTAAGCCACCGAACCGTAGGCTACTTCGGAGGCGTCGCTGAATACGTGCAGGTCGATCTTGCATGTCTCTGGCCTCACTGTGGGTGGGAAGTAGCTGCGGCTTATATTAACACCTGGGAGTGAGCGGAGTTCCGTCTCCCACTCTCTCCATGTGGATGCAAGGTGTTCGGGTATGGGATCGTCCCAGCCCTGGTCTTTGTCCCATAGCGCTCTTACAATCATCTTTGCCCTGGTGGTGTAAGGTAGAATACATCCCAACGGGTCATATTGTCTGGCGAGTGTTCTGTATACACTCCGTCTGGTGGTCGGTATTGCCGTCAACCTTCCCTGCTCCTTGATCAGGGGTTTGTGTCTATAATGGAGCGAGTCTGTTTTGAAGCGCCAGACTAGTCCTAGTGTTCTCACTGGAACCTCCACGTTCTTAAAGGGCATTGTCTCTAGTGTCCATAGCCTCTCGACATGCTGCAGGAGTGTGGTGTCTCCTTCTGTCGCTCTGGAGTGGAGGCAGCTAGTGGCTGCTGTTCGGTTAAGAGACTTGGCGAGGGGGCCTTGTAATGTCCATCCTAGGCGGGTCTCGACTGCTGCAGGGCAACCTCTGGGTCCTGTATGGACTCGGTCTATCGGGACTATGAGGTCTGCATGGTCGGAGCCTATCAGCAGGGTCGGGGTGGCACCGTCTATGAGCGGTATAGGTAGTTGACGCAGGTGCACATATTTCTCCATCAGCTTGGCGATGGGGTAGGTGTACTGCGATAGTCCTATTTCTTGGCTGGTGAAAGCATTAGTAATCCTGTACCGTCTCTCTGGCTGCCCGCTTGCTGCGATAGTGAAGGAGACATTCTCGCCCTTTATCGTCTTTAGATCTCTTCTTATTGTCCGAATCGTCATCTGGTTCTCGCTCCCCCGCAGCCCCAGCTGGGCCGCAGCGGACGCGAGGAGAAGGGTCTTCTCTGACCCGTCGTCAAGGACGACCTTATCTTGGTAACTCAGTGTTACACGGACCACCTTTAGGAGCACCTGGGCGCCGCTGCTGCTAGCGGGGTCAATGTACATAACACTTGCCTTTGTGCTGTTGGATGGTGCAGGCTTTCTTTTGTTACTGTCGTGTAGGACATCTAGATGGGCTCCGTCACACCGACTACACCTCTTCTTTAGGCGGCACTCGGCTGCCATGTGACTGCGCGCACATCGGTAACAGCGCCTGTTGGACTTTATCCAGTGACTTACTTCTTCAGCGGTCATCTTCTTGAACTGGTCACATTGTGACAACCAGTGTTCCTTCTCGCAGTACGGGCACACCATCTTCCACTTCTCTTTCGTCGAGGGGGTACTGTGGTTCTTGCTGCTCGGTACTGATTCTGATTGGTGCATGACAGTCACCGATCTTCGGCCATCGTTTACTCTCCTAGGTCCCTCTCTGGAGCTTGGCGTGCTCCGCACGAACGTATCCAGCCGTAGGCTGCTGACTTCTCTCGCCAGGAAGTCGGCTAAATCTAGGAGGGATGGCTCGGGACCGTTAGGATCACGGTGGTCTCTTTGCCGCCTGAAGCGCTCCTGTCGGGCGGGCGGCAGCTTCTCTAAAATCCTCTCGACGTTCGAGTTTGCGTATAGTTCGTGCATACCCTTTTCTCGTTGCGCCCCCAGCATCCCTACCAGGGATTGTACTTTTATAGACAGGTCGTCTAGTGAGCGATTGTCTGTTGCTGGGGGTAGGCGGTCAATATGCCTTATCTCCTGTATTACGTAATCCCATATACGTCCATATCTCTGGTCCAGCGCTGCTAGAGCCGCGGTGTATGGGGTCGTAGAGGTGGCATAGGCCAGCGCTATGTTGTGCGCTCGGGGCACTTTCAGGTGCTTCAATAATATTGCATACTTGTGGCGTTCATCAGCGACATCCACCATCATTGTCTCTAAGCACATCCGGAACTCCGTGTACTGTGCTCGATTCTCATGGGTGAAGTCTGGAAACGTCGGTGTGCCAATGTATGACGCCATGGATGGCTGGCACATCGGTGAGCGTTGGAAGAGAGGCCTTCTGGGCGAGTCTCTTCTTACGCCTCTCGGTGGGCTGGTACTGGCAGGGTACCATGGCCCGCTGGTCCAGGTGCTATTCCTCGGGACTGGTCGTGCGTCATGCTCACCCGTGAGTCGAGTCGGGGGTCTGTAGCGCAGAGCCGCGGGGGTATAGCCTGGGCTGTACTGGACCTCCTGGTCCTGTGGAGTAATGTGCTGCTGTCGGGCTTGACTCTCCTCTTCTCCCTCTTCTTCTTCTGCCAGGTCACCTAGATCCTGTAGTCGTCTATTTAGCCTCTCCGCGGTGTCCGCTGTTCCTTCCTTGTAGCTGGGTCTCACTTGGACCGGTCGGGGAATGAGTTCGGAGGGGGGTGTAGACTCTCTCTGGTGGTCGAGTTCAAGGTCGCCTGCTCGGTTAGGGGAGGGTGCCCTTGACGTGTGTCTTGACGAGGCTCTGGAACCCCTTGTGGAGGGAGGGGGTGTTGCCCTGGTGATCAGCTGCTCCATTAGCTGCGCTTGTAGTCTGTCGCGCTCGGCTTCGCGCTTGGTGAGATCTGCTTCTCTTTGGGCACCGGCAGCGGCGCGCTGGGCGTCGGCCCGGTCTCTTGCCATATTCTCTTCCGTCTGAAGGCGTCTCAGCTCCAGACGTATGTGCTCTTCTTCGCTCCGTTGCTGCGCTTGGAGTTGTTCGCGCTCGCTAAGCGTCTGTGCTTGGAGTCGATCGCGTTCACCCTGAAGTCGATCGCGTTCACCCTGAAGTCGATCGCGTTCGGTAGAGGCTGTCAGGCTGGCGAAGAACGCCTGTGACAGCATCCTCTCCGCCTCGCTGGGGGAAGACGCTTGTAGAGGTGAGCCGCTCCTGGCTGTACTCGTTGGGGAGTCCTGGAGCTCTATCTCCTCGGCGCTCTCCTCATCTTGTTCCGTGCAGAGTTCCACCTCTGGAGGGTTGTCTTCCTCCCGGAGCTCTGGGGGGACTACTTCTTCGGTATTGGCGGGGGGTAAAGTCGTGTCAGTTCCCTCCTGGTCCCCACCGTGAGCTTGGTCAGTTACATTAGAACCCACTAGGGCCTCTGTGGTCGGGGTATCCTGGTTGATAGGGTCGGACATAATTTTACTTTCTACTTTTACTGCGTTTACTGTTTGTAGAAGGCTAGGTAGTTTACTGACAGCGTAATCCTCTAAGTACTGAGGTGGCTGTCGTCTACGTTGCGGGCGTTCTACTTTAGGAGGACCGTTTCGTGGAGTGTTCATCATAGGCCATTTCAATATTAATACCACTATATTAATATTACACTAATTACCCTCCGGCTCGAAGGACCAATTGTAACTGAGGGGTACAATTCCCTGACTGTATTGATAAGTATGGTATCATTAAACCACTACCGCTTTATGTACTTTAATTACTGGCCATACAGTACACGATATCTAAGTATGATGAACACTTTCCCACATATGAAATCAGGTCCACACAAAGGTAATAGTCAAATATTTAATATATAGCAAAGGGTACATATAATAGTTACTTATTACATTTATGATTTGAATGCACTTGTAAGGCAAATGAGTATTCGTAGGCAAATCAACACTGAATGTCCAATCTCTGGTTACACAGGAAGCAAGTATACAACCTGGCTCTTAGGGAATTATAGCGATGGTCACTTAATGATTATAGCTGGATAATATACTGAAGGGGTCCCGCCGGTTGTAAGCCAGTAGGGGGGGTAGGAGAGCCGTCGGCTGTATCCCGTCTGGTCAACGATTTCTAGGGAGAGTCCAGGTACAGAACACAGTGCCCCCGTAGAACCTTGATCCGCAGATGAATACACTTGGGCTCTCTTGTAGACGATAGCTGTAGCTGTAGCTTTAGGTCCACAACGAAGAAGAAGCGAGGCGACCTCAGTCTGGTCTGAGCGCCGTCTCACCTTGGCTCCTCTCGGGGTAAATCCAACACTCACCGGTGTTGGCGATTATCCGCTCCACAAATCAAAGCACCAAAGCAAATAGATATTCCATGCCGTATAGGGCTCAGCAGTCGTCGGGGTAGGTAATCCAATGTGCAGGTCCACTCGTCCTCACCTAGAACTCCTCGGATGAAAGCACCACACGTGGTCTGCCCAACCTGGTTAAGACTCTAGATAACGCGAGGAAACGATGGGGGTGCTGCTCACTTTAGAACTCTAACCGAACGATGCACCATACATAATAGACTATTATTACTTAATAGAAATACGGTGCCAAACTCTGGCAATTCAGCTATTAATTCGCACAAGGTCTCACTGCTATTCTAAGGCCAAACAGGCCGTACTACACCGCACGCGGTATCGTGGGGTGAGGCTTCACGTCTTGTTACTTAGTTGGGTAGAAGGGTAAAGGACTAAGAGGAATTCTACATTTCTTGCGCCATATTTATATGCACGGTGGACAAGTAGTGCCGCTCTGCTTTCGGTAGCCGTATTCCTGCGCGGAGCTGAGGCTAGTAAGGGCATGTCTCGTCGGTACCTTTGAACTTGAACACCAGGGGCTTGTCCCTGGCGCCTGGTCCTTTTGTCCAATAAGAGAATGAACTATTATGGGCTGTAGTAGAATAAAGGGATATTCCGTGTATATGTACAAGGAATATACAAGGGATATCAAACGATATACAAATACTATTAAATATATATCCATAAATAAATATATATATTCGGTTTAATCTGATCCTTCACAACACATATCTTGTGTCTTACCTATTTAAAAAAAAATTCTATGCCTATTTTATTATTGTATTTTGCACAATCAATGCGGGCATGACCACTCTAGGTATTACTGTGTTCATAATTGCTAATTGAAGCACCATAATAAATGTTCTTTCACCTTAAACCTTTCAAATTTGTTTATTATTTGTTACAACAAAATACAGAATTGTCACGTTCCTAGGCCCGGTCCTGGCTGAACTGGGCAGGATGGTAACATTGGGCAGTGCCCTCCGCCTAACATTGGCTCTCTGCCTCCCTCTAGGGACCTAAGCCCTATGGTACAGGCTGCTATCACATGTTGGTTACACATTGTGGATTTAATTTGTAATGTTCTGTTGTCTTGGGCCACCCCTGTCTATGTGTGATGTCACCCCCCTGTTGAGTTGTTGTGTGCAGGGGTGCAGTGCTGGGCATACGCGGTCAAACGACGTTTGGGCTTCGTCACTGAGGCCGAAGTGCGCGCATCCTATTATTATGCAAAGTCTAGGTGGTAAGTGCCGGCGCGACGACACAAAAATGACTCGTCGCGCCGTATACCCCGGCCGCCGGCACTTATCACCTAGACTTTGCATAATAATAGGATACCGACAACCAAATACAAGCCCTGTAGGTGGGGGGTTGCTTGATCTCTCGACTGGAAGGATGAGACAAGGTGGATCATCTGTTCTGTGCGCAACCGAGGGAACATGTATGCGTGTGCGCGTGCACGCGCGTGCGCGGGCGTTTGGCCTTCGCCCATATTACGACTGCACCCCTGGTTGTGTGTCTTTGCCTTAGTGTCTAGTTGTGTTTAGTTTGTCATTACTTTTGTGTCTAGGTTGTTTTGTGATTCTGTGTTTGGCCAGGTGTTCTTCATTGTTAATTAGTTTGGGTATTTAGGTTCTGTCTGTCCTCACTTCCTTGTGGTGTCATTTCTCATTTCCTCCAAGTCCTCAGTGTTACCCTACTCGTCGTTTCTCCTGTGTCCTCCCGTGCCTTGCTGTTTGTATTATGCGCTTGTAAGTAGATTAGTCTTTTGTTTTGTTGTTTTATTTTCCGTGTTTTACAATCAGTTCTCTTTCTCTAGCGCCAGCTCGGCTGTGCCGTTTATGTTTTCTTTGGTAACGTACAGTCGTGTTCAGTAAAGTCTGTTTACACGTATCCTGCCGTCTCTGCCTCCTCCATTCCGGTCCGCTACCTGTGCTGTGTTCGCATCGTCTTCCCTCACTACCCCACCTATCGTAACACAGAATACTTTGAAATGCTTGTTTCTGTATGAGCCCAGTGTGTCGTTTACATGGAGAAATGGCGCCACCGCCTGGGAAAATGCGATATTACACACCTGGTATTATAAAAAAAAAATAGGTACCCCTACCCCCCCCCCCCCCCCCCCCCCCCCGCGACGTCATTCACCACGCCCCCAAATCTGTCCCCCGCACCACTATCAACAGAGTTACGCCACTGACGCTATACACTGGCAGCTTAAACTCACCTCGTCCCATGCCATTTTACTCGCCATGATAAGAGAGTGTTGAACTACCGGTAACTGTAGGCAGAAAAACAATGGGTTAACTTAGCTAACTTTGCCGTCGTGTAAAACATACAATACAATACATCCATCTATCTATCAACTCGTGTTACTTAACGGTAAATTTACTTGCTAAATCATTTGACAAGTATAACTGATAACTGCTCAAATTGTAGAAATGTGTAAACTATAAACTTTTCAGAGTCTACTTACAGATAAACACAACTGAAGTGAAATGGCTTCTTGGCGCGTTCTGGGTGAGGTTAGGTGAGGTAGCCAATACCAGAGCCTTACCTGGCCAACACGTGCCCACCCCGCAGAGACCACGTGCTACTATCCAGCTGCAATACTCCAATTCAGCCACTGTGTGGCGCTGAGCGATTTGTTCATGAATGATGAATGAAAACGTTTAGTCAAATGTTATGTAAGGGATAATGTATAGCTACGAGGTCATTGTCGCAAAATAATTGACCGACACAGAGTTTAGAATACCGAAGCGCCTCGCCGAGGTGTTCTAAACGTCAGTGAAGGTCAATTATTTTGCGACAATGACCGAGTATAGCTATACATTATCCCGCTTATTACATGGCTAACTTACTAACAATATACCTAATTCATTTTACACCATCGACAAGACGAGATCAAATGCAGACGCAGTTGTTCTGTGGCTCCGTCCGCTGACAGCCCAAATAAAGTTATTATTATTATCGCCGGCAGCCGGCAGGTGTGTGAACTGATTGCACTGATGCAGTGTGTGTCAGTGGGCTTGATTGCTCCAGCTGCGAACAGCGGTCATTATTGCCAATAATCACCGGTGATTATTGTGCGTTGCCCATGGCAGCGGTCAGTTATCGAAAAATAATTCACCGCTGTCAGGGGCTATTGACCAATCACAATCAAGCATATGTGAAAACGCCATGTAATAATAATATATATACCCTAAACATTATGACAATCTGGCAACATTTTCGGTACTACTGCTCTACTAAATACAGCAGGGGTCAGCAACCTTTTTGACATGGAGTGCCTGTTTGAAATATAGTTGTAACTAGTGTGCCTCAACAATATTCCATGCATCGTAATTTTTTTTCTCATAATCAGGTATTTTTTATGATAATTTTTACATTATTACATCATTATTGTTATTGTTATTATTAACAATATTATTATGATGGTTGTATCAACCCTAAATCTGAGTTGGGGGGGGGGGGGAATGCAATGCAGACAAACATCTGCATACAGTGCGACCATTTCACTCACATTTGCCCATTCATTTTGGACACATCACACACCATCGGTGTGTGTACTGTACGTGTGCTGTCATAGCTCCACCTACAGGCCTAATGGAGAACACCAGGAGAACACCAGGATGTGAATGGAGGGTGAATGTGAGGTATATCGTGTAAATAAGTTTTGATTGATCGCAAGACTACACTGTAATTTTTTTTATAATAATAAGTTACCAGAACTTTAAAATATTGAGTTCAGTTACTGTGCATTAAGGTTTTCAGTTTTCAATCCATAATAAGTTAACAGAAAAATAAGTACACAACCACATTATTTCAACCTAATAAAACTATGTTTATTGTCATTGTTTTAAGAACACAAGTTGACTTGGTAATACTCACATTTTGAGTAAAATGAATGGCTTTTAATATGTGCAATGTTCAATGAAATAGAAAAATAAATAATAAAATGTGTTGATTAATCCCACTGGTCACAATGGTGACCGTAATAATGTTTTTGTTATAAGGCTCTGCAAATGTTACTGAATGATGTAGCAATGTATTTCCAGCTAAATTGAAAATAATAAACAAATAAAGGGTCTCAATTAAATATGTGTTAGTAAAAAGAACCTGTGGGAGGATTTCAACAAGATAAATGCGACAACAGTGCAAAATATTTCACTATAATATTTCAAAGCAAAAAAAAAAAAAAATTATAATATTTATTTTTTATTTATTTTTATTTTTTTAGTGCTGCCCCCTGTGCCTATGAAAATGCCCCCCCCCCCCCCCCGTGCCTATGCAGGCACGCGTGCCTAGGGTTGCCTACCCCTGAAATACAGTATTTGAGATATTTTAAGGATCACTATGAACTGAAAATGGGGGACCCTGATGTAAACAAGACGAAAGTCTTTCTCTGGTCTGCATCCCCTTGAGCCGTACTGTATTGTACCCATTCTGCAATCTGTTAAATAAAGTTTTCATTCATGATTAATTCTCCTCCTCGCCGCTAGAGGGCAACAAATACTTTCTGTAGGAAACATGTGGGCGACGAGTTGTTGTGTCGTCATCGCTGTTGAGGAAGTAGTGTCGGTGCAAACGCGTTATTCTGTCTGACACTCTGCCGCTGTCAGGTGACACAGAGAGGGGCTTGTCATGTTTACTTACTGCTTGTTCGTTCACCTTTTGCTTTTTGAATGAACGCAACGCTATGGTTTGCTGAAGAGAACCATGGTTATCGTCACCTCAGTGCTCAAGCTGGTGCAGAGACAGACGTACACCTGTCTGTCCCACCGGTATGGACTCTACATCTGCTTTGGGGGCATCGTCCTGATGATAGTGTCCGCCTTCCAGTTTGGAGAGGTAAGTTGCTTCATAAAGCAGCACTTCCTAACAATATGTCGGTACAGCATACAGAAACACACCGTGTTGTTATGTGCAGCACGGTCTTTCAAGGCAACCTGTGGTAAACAACACAGAACAGAAGCCTGCTGCCTTGCTGTGGCGTCTCATGGGAGTTAGTCACCGTGACCACACCAGTTGACATAAGGACTAGTCTGTCATTGCAGGATGATTTTGTAATGTAAATGTGCTTCTTTACACAGGTGGTGGTGGAGTGGAGTCGGGACCAGTACCATGTGTTGTTCGATTCGTACAGAGACAATGTTGCAGGGAAATCATTCCAAACCAGGTGAGGCCGACTCACTAAACGTGCTGTGTGGAGGTGTCTCAACAAATAATAATAATAATAACCCACTATGTTTTAAGTTGTAATGTTTCCTATATCCCCACAGTGTGGAGGTGTCTCAACAAATAATAATAATAACTTGTAATGTTTCCTATATCCCCACAGTTAGTCAGTTGTGAAGATTATTCTAGTTTTAGACAGCCTCATGTACGCGTTCCTTAGCTTGAAGCCAAACAAATCATGCATGTTGTTTGTGTGAGATTTATCTGGCTTTGCGATGCTACTCTCCTCTTGGAAAGATATCGAAACAAAGTGATACTAGTGCATCCATGCATGAACAGCCTAGTTCAGACTTGTTTGTCTTCTCATTTGGCCCATATCTGATTGATTGATTGATTGATTGATTGATTGATTGATTGATTGATTTATTTTATTGATGGATTAAAAACACACAACAAGGATCCAAAGGATACCATGAGAGAGTAAGACCCTTATTTCCGTCATGGTCCCAGCCAGGGCTGTTGGGCCACAACAAAAATGAACATGACAATGACACAAAAACACCTACATTTAAAGCATTAGAAGACTAACCTATAGCTAAAATTGTATATCACACAATAACTAAAAACAGTTGGAATTGCATTCTTAGTATATATAGGGCAAATCCTCTACTCTGACTCACTATAGTCATCTCATTTTGACTCAACAAAGACAAGTGAGTGCATGGGTGAGAGAATGGGGTCACCGCCTGAGAACGGCTTCCAGTGATCGTGTGTTTTGTGCCGTTTCTTTTAGGCTTTGCCTGCCCATGCCTATTGACGTGGTGTACACGTGGGTGAACGGCACCGACACCGCTCTGCTGAAGCAGCTGAGGGGCGTCAGGGAGCGCCTGGAGGAGGAGCAGAGAGTCCTGAGGTATTGATTGATTGATTGATTGATTGATTTTTATTGTGGATTAGAGACATCATCCAAGGGATAAAAACATGATAAAATGCAAGCACTTATTTCCATCATGGTCCCTGGTATTAAAAAACAGGACATACATCAACATAAAACAACATCATGAAACATTAAGATACAATATGCATAATACAGTTGAAGATAAAAGAATAATAAATAAATATGCTACCCTCTCTTTCCTATGCCGATAGCCATGATCGTACATGCTTTTTGAAGCCTGTTAACCCGGCGGTCTGTTTAATGCTGCTGGGCAGGTTGTTCCACAGTACTGCAGCTGAGTAAAGAAAGGTCTGCTGGCCATACGTAATGAGTTTGAATCTAAACGGAACTATGTTTGTGTCTCTACCTCTGTGGTTTCTTGGCTATGATTGTTTTTTACATATTGGATGTAATTTTGAAGGTAGCTTTGCACCTCCCCTTTATAAATCCTATAGACTAGGCATAGTTTTATCATGGATACCCTTTTTTCTCCCACCAGTGAGCTGTGGTGTTCCACAAGGAAGCATACTAGGACCGCTACTGTTCCTAATTTATGCAAATGACATGTCGTCAGCTTGTGACTGCAACTTGTTCCTGTTTGCGGATGACTCAGCCCTGCTGGTCTCTGACGAGAACAAGTTACAGGTTGAAAAAACCCTCAGCAAAATCTGCATATGGCTCGCTGATAACAAACTATCATTACACATGGGCAAAACAGAGTCCATTCTCTTCGGTTCAAATAACAAACTCAGCAAGACCGACGGCTTCTCAGTTACAGTGGGTGACAATATTGTCACAAGGAAAGAAGAAATTACATACCTGGGTTCCATCCTAGAGGCAAATCTTTCCTGTGACAAAATGGCATCCAATGTAATAAAAAAAAGTCAACCAACAAACTTAATTCTTGTACCGGATCTCCTCTCTGGTAAACAAGAATACCCTGAAGACTCTGGCAGGAGCACTCATTCAAGGGTACTACGACTATGCTTGCACCTCATGGTACCAAAGCACCTCAAAGGCGCTAAAAACAAAATGACAAACATCTCAAAACAAACTGGTCAGACTACTACTTGACCTTACCCCCAGAACCCACCTCACCCCTGCCCACTTTGACAACCTAGGATGGCTTAGAGTAGACAACAGAGTACAGCAACTTGCAATGGGCCTGGTCTACAAGATACACTACACGACCAAGGTACCCATGTACATGTCAAAATACTTCCCAAAGGTCAGTGAATACCACGATCACAACACCAGAGGGAGCTCCACAAATCATGTTAAACCCAGATTCGGCTCAAACAAGGGACTAAACACGTTTCGCAATTATGCCACATAAATGTGGAACGCCCTACCCAAAGCTGTAAAGGAATGTGAATCACTACCCACATTCAAAACCACTCAAAGAACACCTACGGGAGACTGCAATTCGAAACTGGCCCCTGTAAATGTCCTAACCCCACCCCCTCCAATGTACAGTAAATGACCAAGTATGCTTTTGTCAATATTCCAATGTACAGTTTTGCTTGTACAGTTGTACAGTGTCCCCCACCCACCCAACCCTCCTACCCAACCCCCCCCCCACCCAACCACCTCCAATGTACAGTCCCCCCCCCACCCACTCAACCCCACCCCACCTACCCAACCTCCTCCAATGTACAGTTTCTACGTCAAATGTATATACTCTCTTTTCTCGACTCTTTTTGTATCACAAACAGTACTATATTTGCAAATCTGGTATGTCATAAATGTATAGATGTAGCAGTACTGTCTATCTGTATGTCGTGTGTGTCCTATGATGAATTGAAAATGGGGGACCCTGATGTAAACAAGACAAAAGTATGTATTGAGCTGTACTGTACCCATTCAGCAATCTGTTAATAAAGTTTTCAATCAATCAAAGCCACCCTAGGCTGTTGAAGGGGGCTGAGGTAGGTATGGATGCACGCATGATTAGCTTGGCGTGGCACTCGGAAGAGACGGTGGGACCGAGGCCTTTAGAAAGGTCTGAACATCTGCAACATTTCATCGAGAACAATGTGGGAGACGAGCGACCTCTGGGACCAGGATTCCGTTTGAATTTGTTTTAAAGCAAATTAAACGTTTAAAACACTGGTCTCTTAGTCTCAGCGCGCCAGTAGGTGTTTACTTCCACTTGGGTGACCTCAGAGACCAAACCTTCATGATATAGGGACATTGTTTCTTGCAGTTGGACCTAAACTATGGCTCCATCAAAATGTGATATTTTCTTTGAATGCAGAAACTAGTGCTATAGTGGTCTATATATTACACAGTGTAGTGGTGGTCATACTGTAAAGAGGATGTCTCAAGGGCTTAAGTGTATGACTACAACCTCTCTATAGGGAGGTGTAGTGGTTACGTGACGTCATTGCTCTTTCCGGCCGGTCCACCTCACAAAATTGCAACGTATTTCCCCATTGCCCATTTCTAAATCGTCTCGTTTAAAACAAATAAAGCATGAACATTTGCATGGTGTACCTTTCTGTGCGTATTCATCCACAATCTATAGCTCAACATGAAAATATTCGTAATTAATCGTTAAAACAAAATCGCAGAATTTTATTTCAACCAAAAATGCTTAAACAATAATGTTAGTGATAGAAGGGAACTCATTTTGTGCAAAAATGGAAAGCTTTCCAATGTTCATGAGGCAGAATTGTTACAATAGCCGAGAATCCATTTTCCCCAATGATAAATCCCTATATGGGTGGACCTCGCGGGCGGTCCAAAGTGACGTCAGACTACACCTCCCTATAGCACAGATTATGCCGGGATCAGACTACACAATATTTTTGTCTTTCACGATGGTCAACACGTCAGATTAGGTTATCATACAGTAGCATCATACATTTCTAAATCGTCTTGTTTAAAACAAATAAAGCATGAACATTTGCATGGTGTACCTTGCTGTGCGTATTCATCCACAATCTATCAACATGAAAATATTCGCAATTAATCGTAAAATAAAATCGCAGAATTTTATTTCAACCAAAAATGCTTAAACATTAATGTTAGTGATAGAAGGGAACTCATTTTGTGCAAAAATGGAAAGCTTGCCAATGTTCATGAGGCAGAATTGTTACAATAGCCGATAAACCATTTCCCCCAATGATAAATCTCTAAACGGGTGGACCTCGCGGGCGGTCCAAAGTGACGTCAGACTACACCTCAATACAATCCCAAGTTAGCATATAGGCTTCAGGGAGGAAGAAGCAGCATCATCATTTTCAAGTTGATGGAATTGTTTTGACATCGGCCCCCAGAGGATGTACTTGGACCAATCGGTTATCATAGATCAAAGGTCAAAAAAAAAAAATTGTCACTTTTCTTTCTAAAACTCTCATGTCTCCTCAGTTGATTAGTCTCCTGTGTGTTGTATAAAAAAACACTTTATTTAGCAACAATGGTGAGATTATTGTGCACTTCTCAAGATTTACTTACTATTATTTAATGTATTTTTCTATTTGTATGGCCTGCACAGTGTGCATACTTATTGGAAATGTCATGTCCATCTATCATATTAAAATTGATAAAACTGGTTTTGTTTGCCCGTAGGGAACGCTTGGCGAAGAATGCAAGTGACACAACTGAAGTGCCAAAGGACAAGTGAGTATTATGAGTAGGGATGGGTACCTTTCACATTTGAACCGATACCGGTACCCAACGGTACCTTTTTTCGGTACTTTAGTCTCAAGAAATTTAATTTACCTACCTCAGTCGTAAAAAAAAAAATCCAAACTTCAAATAACTACAATTTCGACAGTTTTCGGCTTGTCATTGCTCCGACTGCTTTGTTGTTGAATCAAGTCAAATCCTAGGTAAGCATATATTGTGCGTGTGAACGTTGAGATGAAAAGAAAAAAGTAAAAAAAAAAAAAAAGTAAAAAAGAAATTAATAAAAAAATATTTTTTTTATTTTTTTTTTATTTTTTTTTTCGGTTTCTCACTTGATTCGATACTCGGTAGTACCGACGTGTTTCGGTTCGGTACCTCAAAAGTACCGAATTCGGTACCCATCCCTAATTATGAGATGGCCTAATGTCTGACTGCTATGTTGATGTATTGGAATTTGCGCAAAATGTTCTGCTCTCAGGACTAGGGATGCACCGAATATTCGGCCACCGAAAATTTTCGGCCGCAAATGGTTAAAAAGGCACTTTCGGCTTTCGGCCGAAAGGGTTTTAGCTCCGAAAATATATCACAGAATGTCAAAGAACAGGGTTACGTAACGTTCGTAACCTAAAGTGTTGTTGTGATGACGTAATCAAAACGCGGCTACAGACATACCGGTAGCATGCGCAACGTATAACGTGAGCAGCTTGGCAGCTCTTCCTGCGTTCTGCAGCCTGTGATAATTAACTCCTCTTGGGAGTCGCGCTGTTTCTATGTAAACTCCGCGAGCAACGCATCCAATAAATGCGTCTTTAACATGCTTTATATCCTCGCCATTACTATATGCGGTTAAAAACCTTTAACTAACGTTAGCGTTAAGCTAGCTAACAATGCTTCCATTCCTCTTTGACCCGTCTCTCGTAAGCTATGTCATCCCCTGCTAAGAGTCATGGGAGATGTAGTAAATACAACAGTCCTTCCATGTAGGAACGCCGTGAATTATATACAGTAGCCACTACAGTAACATCATTAAGTCTGCTATAAGCTATTCTCCCTCTCGTTTGTGTGTCTTTATGCAGATCTTTATGCAGTTTTAAAGCACCTTGGCTTTGTTCTGAATGCCCTTTGTTGTAGTTATCCTACAGAGAAAAGAAAATGCACTTGACTTTAATGCACATTTTGTTGTATGCAAAGAGAAAATGTTTAAATTGTACAATCTTTCAGCAGTCAGTCTGGAATTAATGTATGCATTAAAAAGTGCTGAATAAATGTTTTATGGGCCCATAATAGTGATTATTAATATTATTTAAGTTAAGTTTAGCCATAATCATGTCTTTTGCCATAATCAGGTAGCTAAAAAGAATAAAAATACATTATATATATATTTATAATCATTTTCGGCATTCGGTTTTCGGCCAACTGTTTCCTATTTTCAGTATCGGTTTCGGCCAAGAATTTCCCATTCGGTGCATCCCTACTCGGGACTTAATAATAATAACTTTATTTGTATAGCACCTTTCATACAGCAGGGGATTGCAGTTCAAAGTGCTTTACATCAGTAAGAAATAAGACATAAAATCAGTGTAAAACAAGCAGCAAGAGCAAAGCATAAAGTGGGATAAAATAATGCAGATATATTAAACAAATCATATCAGAACCTCACGTTCAAATAGGCTTCTTGATTTTCTGTAATCTGTTACAAAACATGATACAGGTTATAGTATGCACCCAGCGGATAGTGGGGCGTAAAGATAAAAGTAAAAATAAGTAAAATAATAGCAAGGGTAAAATGAGCAGACATATAAAATCACAGTTTTTCACATTAGGATCTAACATCCCAACAGGCCACCTTGTTTATGGTTTTAATTCACAAACCAAACATTGTCCTGTTTATAGTTGTTCTGAAGGATCAGATTAAACCGAATATATATATTTATTTATATATATATATTTAATTGTATTTGTATATCCCCTGATATCCCTTGTATATTCCTTGTACAATATGCATTGAATATCCCTTCTAGTCTACTGAACATCCCATAATAGTCTCCATTCTACCATTGGACGAGACCTTGGTGCCAGGTCGCCATACCCCTCAGACCAGGTTCAATCGTACCGCTCAACATGTATGGACAAGTCCTAGTTCCGCGTAGGAATATGTCTACCGCACCACTAATGGTACTATTTGTTCATAGTGCGTATATATACTGCGCTATTAAAGTAGAACTTTCTTTTAGTCCAGTTCCTTACCCTCCAACAGAGTGACAGACGCAAAAGCCTCCCCGCGAACCACGTGTGGGCAGTATCGGCATTGAGACATCGTGTATATTAATATTTGAATAGTCATATTTGGCACTATATCGTCGAGTTGGACGTATTCTATTAAGCTAATAATAGTCTATTCATATATAGTGCCTCGTGCGGTAAGAGTTCTATAGTAATCAGCACCCCCATCGTTTCGGGCATCAGCTGGACGCTTATCCAGGGTGGTTGACCCCACGTGAAGCTGCACCCGAGGAGCTCCAGGCCAAAGAGCGAGTGGACCTGTATATTGGATTATTCTACCGACGACGGCTAGCCTTCCCCGGCTTGGATTATGCTTTGAGTACTTTGATTATTCTATGGATAAAGGCCAACACTGCGGTGTGTTGGAAATACCCCCCCCGGAGAGGACGACAGGTGAGACGGCGCTCTGCACAGTGAGGTCGCCTCACGTCTCTCCGTCGTGGACCGGAGGACGCCGGCCACAGAGGGTCCAACTGCATTCATCTGTGGATCGAGGATCGTTGGGCACCGTGTCGCACAACTGTGGACTCTCCCAAGATACCCTCGGCCAGACGGGATCCAGCCAGTGACTCTCTAACCCCCCCCCCTCCAGCTGTCCTACAAGCAGTCGGAACCTTCCCCTAGTGTATCCAGCTATATAATCATTCAAGTATCATCGCTATTGTTCCCTAAATATTCCAGGTTGTATATTTGCTTCCTGCGCAATCAGAGATTGGACATTCGATATTGATCTACCTACGAATACTCATTTGCCATAAAAGTGCATACTATTTCAAATCATAAATGTAATTAAGTGATCGTTGTACATACCTTTTGCTATGTATTAAAACTCAAACTTTCGATTTGGTACATTTGTGTTGGATCCGTTTATCAGGTGGGAGTGTTCAACGTATTCATACCTAGTACTGGGTGGCCAGAGTCTAAAGTACAAGAGGTAGTGGTAGTAAGTATCATATCTAACCATACAGTCAGGGAATTGTACCCCTCAGATACAATTGGTCCTTCGAGCCGGATGGTAATCAGTGTAATATTAATATAGTGTTATTAATATTAAAATGGCCTATGATGAACACTCCACGAAACGATCCTCCTAACCAACAACGCCCGCGGCGCAAACGACAGCTCCCTCAGTACCTAGAGGCTTACGCTGTCAGTCAACAACCTAGTCTTCTACCAACAGTAAACGCGGTAAAACTAGAAAGTAAAATTATGTCTAACCCTAACGACCAGGCTACCCCGACCATAGAGGCCCCTATGGGTTCTAATGTAACTGACCCAGCTCACGGTGGGGACCAGGGGGAACCAGACATGACTTTACACCCCGCCAATACCGAAGAAGTAGTCCCCGACGAGTCCCGGGAGGAAGACAACACTACCGAGAGAGAACTCGGCACGGAAGAAGATGAGGAGAGCACCGTGGAGATAGAGCTCCAAGACTCCGCACGGAGTACCCCAAGGGACGGCTCCCCTATACAACCGTCTTCTCCCAGCGAGGCAGAGAGGACACTACAGCAGGCATTCCTCGTCAGCCTGAAAGCCTCTACTGAACGTGATAGACTCCAGGGTGAACGCGATCGATTGCAGATACAGCAACGGAGCGAAGAAGAGCACATACGCCTGGAAATAAGACGCATTCAGATGGAAGAGAATATGGCAAGAGACCGGGCCGACGCCCAGCGCGCCGCCACCGGTGCCCAGAGAGAATCGGATCTCACCAAGCGCGAAGCCGAGCGCGACAGAGCACAAGCGCAACTAATAGAACAGCTGATCAGAAGGACAACACCCCCTCCCTCCACCAGAGGCTCCAGGAACTCGTCTAGACATCACTCCAGGGCGGCATCCCCTAGCCGAGTAAGCGACCCTGAACTTGACCAACAGACGAGGTCTATACCCCCCGCAGACCCCCTTCCCCAACCGGTCCAAGCGAGACCCAGCCACCGGGAAGGAGCAGCATACACTGCGGAGAGGCTAAATCAGAGACTACAAGCCCTGGATGACCTAACGGAAGACGAAGAGGAAGAGGAGGAGAACCACGCCCGACGACAGCACAGTACTCTACCGGACCAGGAGGTCCAGTACAGCCCAGGCTATACCCCCGCGGAGCTGCGCTACAGACCCCCGACGCTATTCACGGATGAGCACGACGCACGACCCGCACCGAGGAACAGCACCTGGACCAGCGGGCCATGGTACACAGCCGGTACCAGCCCACGCCAAGGAGCAGGAGGAGACTCGCCTAGGAGGCCTCTCCCCCAACGCTCGCCGATGTAGCAACAATCCGCGTCATACATTGGCACACCTATGGTACCAGACTTCACCCAGGAGAACCGGGCCCAGTATACGGAGCTCCGCATGTGTCTGGAGACAATGTTGGTGGATGTCATTGATGAACGCCATAAATACGCGATACTACTGAAGCATTTAAAGGTACCCCGCGCGCACAACATAGCGCTCGCCTACGCCACTTCCACGACCCCATACACCGCAGCGCTAGTAGCGTTGGACCAGAGATATGGACGTATATGGGATTACGTGATCCAGGAGATCAGGCACATCGACCGCCTACCCCCAGCAACAGACAATCGAGCACTGGACGACCTGTGCATCAGAGTGCAGTCCCTGGTAGGGATGCTGGGAGCGCAGAGGGAAAAGGGTAGGCATGAACTATACGCCAACTCAAATGTAGAGAGGATCTTGGAGAAGCTACCGCCCGCCCGACAGGAGCGCTTTAGGCGGCAGAGAGACCACCGAGACCCTAATGGCCCCGAACCGAACCTCCTCGATCTAGCCGACTTCCTGGCGAGAGAAGTCAGCAGCTTACGGCTAGATACATTCGGACGGAGCACCCCTGGCTCCAGAGAAGGAACCAGGAGACTAAATGATGGAAGAAGATCGGTGACTGTCATGCACCAATCGGAGTCAGTGCCAAGCAGTAGGAGCCACAGTACCCCCTCAAGAAAGGAGAAGTGGAAGATAGTGTGCCCCTACTGTGAGAAAGAACACTGGCTGTCACAATGTGACTCATTCCCCAAGATGAATGCGGAGGAAGCGAGTCAATGGATAAAGTCCAACAGACGCTGTTTTCGCTGTGCGCGATCACACATGGCAGCCGAATGCCGCTTAAAGAAAAAGTGCAGTCGGTGCGATGGAGCCCATCTGGACATACTCCACGACAGTAACAGACGGCGGCCTCCACCCGCACCATCAAGCAGCAAAGCAAGCGTCATGTACATCGACCCCGCCAGCAGCAGCGGAGCCAGAGTGCTCTTAAAGGTAGTCCGTGTGACATTGAGCTACCAGAATAAAGTCATGGACACTTACGCCGTCCTTGATGACGGGTCAGAGAAGACCCTTCTGCTCGCGTCCGCTGCGGCCCAGCTAGGGCTGCGGGGGAGCGAAAACCAAATGACAATTCGGACAATAAGAAGAGATTTGAAAACGATAAAGGGCGAGAATGTCTCATTCTCTATCGCAGCAAGCGGCCAGCCCGAGCGACGGTACAGGATTACAGACGCTTTCACCAGCCAAGAAATAGGACTGTCGCGGTACACATACCCCGTAGCCAAGCTGATGGAGAAATATGTACATCTACGCAAGCTACCGATCCCACTCATAGACGGTGCTACCCCGACACTGTTGATAGGCTCCGACCATGCAGACCTCATTGTCCCGATAGACCGGGTTCATACCGGACCCAGAGGCTGTCCTGCAGCAGTCGAGACCCGCCTAGGATGGACTCTCCAAGGCCCACTCGCCAAATCTCTCAACCGAACCACAGCCACTAGCTGTCTCCACTCCCGAGTCACAGAGGGAGACACCGCACTCCTGCAGCATGTAGAGAGGCTATGGACCTTAGAACAAATGCCCTTTAAGAACGAAAAGAAAGACATTCGCTCTAAAGACGACATCTACGCCATTAACCTCCTCGAGACGGGAACAAAGAGTCCCAGTCAGCGGCGTGTTGAGATACGCCACGCCACTCCTGCGGCGGGAAGGGATGCCTACCTTTCACGCAAAGAAAGACGCCACAGAGCGGTACCTACTAAACACAGAGCGGCGCTTAGCCAAGGACCCCGCCCAAGAAAGTGTATACCGCGCTGAGATTGAGAAGCTCATCACAGCGGGACACGTCACAAAGATTGACATTAAAGAGGCCGACCAGACGACTGAATCGTGGTACGTGCCCCACCACAAGGTTCATCACAACGGCAAAGACCGCATCGTGTTTAACTGCAGCTACCAGATCGGATCCCAAAATCTGAATAAAGAGCTATTGCCCGGTCCTACACTCGGCCCCTCCCTACTAGGCGTACTACTCCGCTTCCGCCAGGACAAGGTGGCTATCAGCGGGGATATCAAAGGGATGTTCCTGCAGGTGAGATTAGTAGAGGAGGACAAGCCCCTGCTGCGGTTCCTATGGAGAGAGAGGCCAGGAGATGAGCACCCAGCCATCTACCAATGGGAAGTCCTCCCTTTCGGAACTACATGCAGCCCATGCTGTGCTACATTTGCACTACAGAGACATGTCGCAGAGGACCCAGCAGCGGACGAAGAGGTCCGACACAGTGTGAAGAACAGCTTCTACGTAGATAACTGTCTACAAAGCGTTTCGACCCAGGAAGAAGCCGAGGCTCTCCTACTTAAACTCCGCGCCTCTCTGATCAAAGGCGGCTTTGATCTCAGGCAGTGGGCCAGCAGCGATCCGCACGTACTGCGCAGCCTCTCCTCCGAGGACAAGGCAGCGAGCAGCGAGACCTGGATGGCCACAATCCCAGGAGAAGCCCAAGAGATTACACTAGGACTAGTGTGGCGCTTCAAAACAGATTCGCTCCACTATAGACACAAACCCCTGACCACGGAGCAGGGAAGGTCGACGGCAATACCGACCACCAGACGGAGTGTGTACAGAACACTCGCCCGACAATATGACCCGTTAGGATGTATACTACCGTACACCACCAGGGCAAAGATGATTGTACGAGCATTGTGGGACAAGGACCAGGGCTGGGACGACCCCATTCCCGCACACCTTGCATCCACCTGGAGAGAGTGGGAGATGGAACTCCACTCACTCCCAGGCGTTAATATACGCCGAAGCTACTTCCCACCCACGGTGAGGCCAGAGACATGTAAAATGGATCTACACGTCTTCAGTGACGCCTCCGAGGTCGCCTACGGATCAGTAGCCTACTTGCGGGCCCAAGAAGAGGGGGGAGAGATCTACACAGCATTCATCCTCGCCCGCTCGAGAATAGCCCCACGCAAGCAACAGTCTATCCCACGTCTAGAGCTCTGCGCAGCCCTCGCAGGAGCGCATCTAGCCACGCTCATCCAACGTGAGCTCACCATTCCGGTGCATAGAACAATCCTGTGGTCAGATTCCACAACAGTACTCGCCTGGATCAAATCGGATTCATGCAAATACAAAGTCTTCGTGGGAGTCAGAGTCACTGAGATTCAAGAGTTAACCGGAGAGTTAACCGGAGAAGCAAACTGGCGCTATGTTGATACAAAACACAACCCAGCTGACGTCATCACCCGGGGAATGTCCCTAGATGACTTAACCCGTCGTAACATCTACAGTGACGGACCAGCATTCCTCAAGCTCCCGGAAGGAGATTGGCCCACGCCCACCCCGAGGGAAGCAAGTGACGAGGAGGCTGAGAATAAGAAACCTATGTTCTGTGGATTGAGCACTGTTGTCTCCGCAGACCCCAACATAGACGATTGCATTACCATAGAGTGCGCAGCAACGGACATTCCTGCGGCACCACCCAGAGATTCAGTCCCCCGCTGATATGTCAGCAGCTGACTACGAGGAAGCAGAACTGCTTCTACTGCAACGAGCCCAGAGAGACTCGTTCCCCGATGAACTAGACTGTCTACAGGGAGGAAAGCCCGTCCCATCAGACAGCAGATTGATTCATCTGGCCCCCGAGAGTGACACACATACCCTCATCAGAGTGGGTGGTCGCCTGCGGAGAGCCCCCAATTTACCGGATGACATTAAGTACCCGATCGTATTGAACAGCCGACACAAGGTCACAGAGCTGATTATAAAGAAATACGACGAGGATGTACACCACGCAGGAGCAGAGAGAGTCTTCGCGGAGATCAGACGTCGTTACTGGATACTTCAAGGAAGAGAGGCGGTGCGACGCTTCCAGCGAACCTGTCTAGACTGCCGAAAGTGGCGCGCGCAGCCCAGCATACCACGGATGGCTGACCTACCTCCATGTCGCCTCCGACTCGGCGACAAGCCATTCCACTCAACAGGCATGGACTGTTTTGGCCCGCTGCACATAAAGAAAGGAAGAGGCACCGAGAAGCGGTGGGGTATTGTATTCAAATGCATGACCACCAGAGCGATACATATCGAGCTCCTTCCGACCATGAGCGCAGACTCATTCCTTATGGCCTTCCGAAGATTCACATCACGGAAAGGAAAACCGTTTACATTATTGTCCGATCACGGGACAAACTTCAAAGGCGGAGAAAGAGAGCTGAGGGAGAGCTTCCAAGCTATGGGCCCAGAACTTAAGACCCACCTCGCTCCAGCCCAGATTGACTTCCAATTCAACCCCCCAAACGCACCCCACTTCGGTGGAACTTGGGAACGAGAAGTACGTTCTATAAAGACAGCCCTGTACGCAGTACTTGGGGCCCAGACTGTGGCGGAAGAAGTCCTAATGACAGTCCTCACGGAGATTGAGGGAGTATTGAATTCAAAGCCCCTCGGTTACGTCTCCAGTGATGTAGCAGATGTCGACCCAGTCACCCCCAACATCCTCCTGATGGGGCGGCTAGATCCCGCGTTACCCCAGACAATGTACCGGCCTGAAGAAGCGAACGGCCGACGAATGTGGAGGTACAGCCAAGTATTAGCCGACAAGTTTTGGAGCAGTTTCCTACTGCACTACCTACCGTCTCTACAGACCCGCCAGAAGTGGGTAAAAGAGAGAGACAATTTGACGGAAGGAACAGTCGTCATGATTATTGACCAGTCACTACCCAGAGCTATGTGGCCGGCTGGCCGCGTAAGCAAAGTGATCACTGGTGCCGATGGCAAGGTCCGAGCAGCTGAAGTACTCGTCCAGGGGCGCATTTACACCCGTCCTGTGGCGAGGCTCATAGAACTGCCCCTACTCCCAGACACAATCGATGATGACCATGACCCTATGACTTTGTGAGTTGACTGACCCTTACAGCGAACCCTTGAGTGGTAGACAGTGCGGTTAATCTGTCTCTGCTTAACTAATTAGGTTGGGACCAATTAGGGGGCGGCTGTTCTGAAGGATCAGATTAAACCGAATATATATATTTATTTATATATATATATTTAATTGTATTTGTATATCCCCTGATATCCCCTGATATCCCTTGTATATTCCTTGTACAATATGCATTGAATATCCCTTCTAGTCTACTGAACATCCCATAATAGTCTCCATTCTACCATTGGACGAGACCTTGGTGCCAGGTCGCCATACCCCTCAGACCAGGTTCAATCGTACCGCTCAACATGTATGGACAAATCCTAGTTCCGCGTAGGAATATGTCTACCGCACCACTAATGGTACTATTTGTTCATAGTGCGTATATATACTGCGCTATTAAAGTAGAACTTTCTTTTAGTCCAGTTCCTTACCCTCCAACAGAGTGACAGACGCAAAAGCCTCCCCGCGAACCACGTGTGGGCAGTAAGGCCAATTCGGCCCAGTATCGGCATTGAGACATCGTGTATATTAATATTTGAATAGTCATATTTGGCACTATATCGTCGAGTTGGACGTATTCTATTAAGCTAATAATAGTCTATTCATATATAGTGCCTCGTGCGGTAAGAGTTCTATAGTAATCAGCACCCCCATCGTTTCGGGCATCAGCTGGACGCTTATCCAGGGTGGTTGACCCCACGTGAAGCTGCACCCGAGGAGCTCCAGGCCAAAGAGCGAGTGGACCTGTATATTGGATTATTCTACTGACGACGGCTAGCCTTCCCCGGCTTGGATTATGCTTTGAGTACTTTGATTATTCTATGGATAAAGGCCAACACTGCGGTGTGTTGGAAATACCCCCCCCGGAGAGGACGACAGGTGAGACGGCGCTCTGCACAGTGAGGTCGCCTCACGTCTCTCCGTCGTGGACCGGAGGACGCCGGCCACAGAGGGTCCAACTGCATTCATCTGTGGATCGAGGATCGTTGGGCACCGTGTCGCACAACTGTGGACTCTCCCAAGATACCCTCGGCCAGACGGGATCCAGCCAGTGACTCTCTAACCCCCCCCCCTCCAGCTGTCCTACAAGCAGTCGGAACCTTCCCCTAGTGTATCCAGCTATATAATCATTCAAGTATCATCGCTATTGTTCCCTAAATATTCCAGGTTGTATATTTGCTTCCTGCGCAATCAGAGATTGGACATTCGATATTGATCTACCTACGAATACTCATTTGCCATAAAAGTGCATACTATTTCAAATCATAAATGTAATTAAGTGATCGTTGTACATACCTTTTGCTATGTATTAAAACTCAAACTTTCGATTTGGTACATTTGTGTTGGATCCGTTTATCAGGTGGGAGTGTTCAACATATTCATACCTAGTACTGGGTGGCCAGAGTCTAAAGTACAAGAGGTAGTGGTAGTAAGTATCATATCTAACCATACAGTCAGGGAATTGTACCCCTCAGATACAATAGTGATGATGACATTAGCTCTTTGGTGCTAGAGCTCAATCTCCGATTGATGTTGTTGGCCCCTGTTGAATGACGTGGGAATAAATGCACAACATGACAAAAGTCTGTCTGCCTACGGTAGACTGTGGGACTAAAGGAGACTAAAGGCATTGTCACTCTTTGCAGCCCTTTGAGGTATTTTAAACATTTCCTGTGGGTGTCGATTTTTCTCTCTAAGAATTGAGATCACGATTCTCTCACACGATTCTTATTTTTTCAATAAAATCATTTATTGCACTCTTTCTTAACACTTTGAATGCCACTCACAGCTTTTCTCGGGTTTACCCCCCGCGGGTTGAATGCCCATCACGAGAATATTCGTTTTATTCGTTTTTTTATTTATTAGCGATCTGAAATCATATTGCATCAAGCGAGCCTACCGTTGGAGATCCAGGCTCTCGGATGTGAAAAAAGCGCCCCCTATCGTCTCCCAGATGGTAAATCACCCTTTTGGATTGGACTCAATGAAAGTGAATGGGAGAAAGGATTTCTGACTCCACATTTTACTTCTCACTCACACAGCCGGCATCGACCGGCATCACTCCGGAGCCTGAAGAGCAGCGGGGATTATGTGTTCTACTGTATACACGGTTGATCAATACAATGATCGATTTTTTCGAATGGTGATCAGGAATTGGAATAATCCATTTGGATACCATCTGATCTCAGGTAAGGAATCTATGTTATCAGTCTTAGGATAATCAGACTAGTTTTCACGGTTATATAAGCGTTTCCCCTATATGTGATATAGCTGTTTTGACTGTAAAAGCCATCAGGAAATAAGAGCAGCGATTATCAGCGCGCGGCACGAGCGTGCGTGCGCACACATATACTATCGATTATCTAGCGTTTATTTGAAAACTATTCATAAATAGGCTGACAAATGACAACGTTCTAGAATATTCCAGTAAAAGGCGATTATCATAGAATGGGTTGTTTTTTTCCGCGCAAACGAGTGATTTTCAAAATGCTATCAAATGGAAATGAAGCGATAAAACAATCTGCTTTGACAGTGTTGACTGGAAAATGAGTCTTTGATAAGCGACGGGCAGATTAGACACATAGCCATAATTTAAAACATAGATTAGGCGATATTAACGTTAACATTGGAGTGGATTTGGGCATTCAAGGGGGTAAAAAGGAAAACACGGACTGGCTCTCAAAGTGTTAAACAGAAAACATAACATATCAAAGTGCTTGACTTAAACGTAAAAGTATCTTGTAACATACAAAATAACTCAAGTTAGAATTGTCATCATATAAAAGTTTTTAATAAAACAAAATCGTCGTCATTTAGAAATGAGCTTGCATTGGTCTATGAATCGAGATCGTGATTTTATTTCGATTAATTGCCCAGCTCTACTAGTACACCATGTCAAAGTGTCTAGTACCCCCGCCCCCCCAGCCCCCACCCCTCCCCCAGACACAGGCATGTGGTTGATGCAGCATCAGCAGAAAGGAGGAGTTGTGCAGGAGGTGCAAAGTCCACCCAACACAGCAGGAGGTGTTTGAAGACACAAAAAGCCACAGGACATTATTTGAATTAGAATACAAAGAAATATACACTCCCAAGTGTACAAAACATGATGAGCATATTCTTTTAGTTTTTGGGGTTTGGATGATATTTCTACAATCCATGTCTCAAGGCTAAAGAACTGTCTTTGAAAAAGTGCAGTGGATTTAGGATCAGAAATCAATAAGGGATTGTTTTTCTTTTGTTTTTTGGGGGGGGGGGGGGGGGGGTCGCATTTTCGAATATTCTGTCTTAAAAACAGTAGACTTTTATAAAATGATTTTGGTCAGTCATGCACATCCCTACTGAGTATACAAAACATTAGCAGCGCCCCGCTCTTTTCCTGACAACAGCAAAGGTTTCTGACCGGGGACGAGTTTGGAATGCTGGTCCTTACAAAGTAAAAGCACAGTTTCTTAAACATCTCAAGTAAGGGGACCCAAATAAGATTTATCTTTCTTGTCTTGGGACCCAGGTTCATTGAAACATAGTCACAAAACATATCATCACGTAGGGACCCACCTGGACTGTATTTATATATAGCGCTTTTATCCTAAGTGCTTTACCACTCATGCCTCACATTCACCAATTCACTCACACTATTCACACACTGAATCGACCGTGAGCAGTTCGGGAGCAGTTAGGTGGTTAAGTGTCTTGCTCAAGGACACTTCGACACGCTGTTGAGAGGAGCCGGAATCGAACCGTTCCGATTACACAGACGACTGCTCTACCCCCCGAGCCACTGTTTCCCAGAAGAAGGCCCACAGCCCATTATGGCTTAAGAAGAAGAAGAAGTAGTCTTTATTTGTCATGCAGTTTAACACACGCATGCGAGATGGGCGACACACAGGAACGCACATGCATGCATTGGGTCGCCGATAAAATGCCTCTCTGCACTTGACCCATCCTATTGTCCTTCCCTCCCAAGGGCAGCCGGGAGCAGATAGGGGCTGCGGCGTGGGGCCGCGCCCCGGGGACCAATCCAAGTGCTCCTGTCCGTCTTTGTCAGAGAAAGCATTAGCGATCTGTTGTGCATGTTTTTCAATTGTGTTTATCTTATCGGGAGGGGAAACCCTTGCGAGCACGGGGAGAACATGCAAACTCCACACAGAAAGGCCCGGGAGATACCCCACCTGGGTACCTGGCAACGCGGAAACCTGGTCCCCAAGCGGGAATCGAACCCATAGTTTAATAAACCAAGAGGTAAAGGACTCTTTAATCCTGGGTTTAAAGCGGTATAGATACATCTGTAGTTTTAAAGAAATACATTGGTGATGATGATGATGATGACAAAAAACTCTGTTAAAATGTTCAGTTTCAGTTAAATTCAGTTATTCTAGAATGGATCATTAAAATCAAAGGGTATTGCACATAAATAGGCACTTCAGATAATCCTTCAGAACGTTGATCGGCTCGGCTGACCGACAATAAATCAAAATGACACCATCGTAGCCTATAAATAACAGCATTGCATTGGCCTATCAACCGGTTTTAATAAACAAACGGAAACAGTAGCATGTGCATCTTTTAGATAAATTAGGCTATGAAAATTAGGCTGCCCCTAAATATAAAATAATGTATTAAATAAGAATGGTTTGCTTCACTTAAAAAAATAAAAAAATGTGTATATATATTTTTCGACTCTGACATGAAAATCGAGGAGACTGGCACGACTATTCGACAATTAGAAAATTCTAACTCATCCCTTATATATATATATAATACTCACTGTGGTTTTCTCTCATCCTGTTGTTATTCAGTGTGAAGCCAGAATGCCTGCTGTCCCACTGTATCGTAGCGCCCATGCTCGCCCTGGACCCGGCCCTGCCAGCCAACGTCACGGTGAGGGAGCTGCCCTCCCTCTCCTCCTCCTTCTCTGCCGCCAAGGAGCTGCTGCCGCAGGTCTCCAAGCCCTTCCACCCGCCCTCCACCGTCTCCGTGGTCATCTTCCACTCCCAGGCCGACGGTAAATAGGTCATAGGTCACAGAGAATTTAATGTTCTCTCTCTCTCTCTCTCTCCACGGACCCCCACATATCAGAATGTGACATTTGAGGTTTGTTGGGGATTTAGGCTTACACTCATATTCAAATATATTTATATTTATATATATAATATATATATAATATATATATATAAACAACGAAGTTCAAGGCACTCTTCATAGATGAATAAAAGCTTTAATATATTGCTTAGTTCATCAGGGTTCGCACAAGGTCCTTGAAGTGCTTAAAGTGCTTGATTTTTTACCAAAAAAAAAGTCGAGGCCTGGAATTCCTTGAAAACAGCCCATTGTTCAAGCCCAGCGTTCAAAGTCCTTGAAATCAAGGACCATTCACATTGGATGTTGTTCATCCATGATCAAATTGTTCTGAATCAAGAAATAAATTTTTTTGTTCTGTTTTAATCAAATCTGACGAGTCACTGTCTCGCACGCTCCCAACTGCTTTTCCTCATTTATTCGCGTGTGATGCTCTAGCTGGAAAACAGGCCAAGAAGATGCTTAAAAAAACAGCAGTGAATTGTATCCTTCGAGTGACATCATTGAAAATGAGAAATAGTGCATGGAAAAGTACTTAAAAGTCCTTGAATTTGTGGGAACCCTGGTTCATGTTTGAACAATAAAAAACTGCCAACATGGGGCGCCCGAGTGGCGCACTGCATACTGCGTAGCAGACCTACACGGCCGACCCGTGTTCGCCTCCCGCTCCCGGACGGATTTGCCGCATGTCCTCCCACACATCTTCTCCCGTTCTCCCTCTCCTCTGTCGGCCATGTCTGACCATAAAAAATGCTGGGAAAAAAAGAAGACTGCCAACATGTTTCGGCCTAGCTGTCGGCCTTCTTCATGCCCTGATATGATAGATGATAGTGTTAAATGCTGAACTAAAACCTGAATGAATGAAAACTTTATTTAACAGATTGCAGAATGGGTACAATACAGTACGGCTCAATACACACAATTGTTAAGGGGATGCAGACCTGAGAAAGACGTTTGTCTTGTTTCCATCAGGGTCCCCCATTTTCAATTCATATAGACATTTATGACATACACAACATACATGACATTTATGGCATAGGGACATATAGGTATCTAGTACTGATACATTTGTGACATAAACGGTATTCAAATATACAGTACTGTTACCCCTAGATCCTGACAGAGTATATACATATGATGGGGAGGGGACTGTACTTTAGGAGGGGGTGGTTGGGTGGGAGAGAAATATACATACGGCGGGGAGGGAATATATACATGCGGTGGGGAGGAGACTGTCTATTAGGAGGTGGTGGGGGTTTTGGGCATTTACGGTGGCCAGTTTCGAATTGCAGCCTCCCGTAGGTGCTCTTTAAGAGCGGTTTTGAATGTGGGTAGGGATTCACATTCCTTTACAGCTTTGGGTAGGGCGTTCCACATTGATGTGGCATAATTGCGAAACGTGTTTAGTCCCTTGTTTGAGCCGAATCTGGGTTTAACATGATTTGTTGAGCTTCCTCTGGTGTCGTGGTATTCACTGACCTTTGGGAAGTATTTTGACATGTACATGGGTACCTTAGTCGTATAGTGTATCTTGTAGACCAGGCCCATTGCAAGTTGCTGTACTCTGTCGTCTACTCTAAGCCATCCTAGGTTGTCAAAGTGGGCAGGGGTGAGGTGGGTTCTGGGGGTAAGGTCAAGAAGTAGTCTGACCAGTTTGTTTTGTGATGAACATCCCCTTCTCTTCCTGCCTTTAAGTGAGCCCTCTAGTATTATGGTATGGCTTTCTGTGCCTCTGAGCAAGGGGTTGAGTGGTCGAGGGAAAGTCTGCCAGCGCTAAAGCGGAGCACATGGCAGCAGGTACCACGTTTGCTGGGCAGACTTGGCTATACAATGTTTTGGTGATATTGGTCTTTACACTACGGACCTATACGTTAAAATGCTGTTGCAGACTCTATAGATCATGATCAGTTTCCACAGGCCTTTCACCTGATGAACTTTGCACTGCAGAGAGAAGTCTGTGGGAATCAATGGCTTTTCTGCTACAATGTAGGCTGTATCTCGTGTGATAAAATAGAACAGATTAACATTGGTCCTCTTGTTGAGAACTAAATAATTCACTCATAGCCTATTAATGTTTCCTTTATCCTGGGCTTTCAAGAATTCCCAGACTATAGTCCATGGCCTCTCAATTGATTGATTCTTGCCTTCATTTATCTTTTGTGATATTTATTTATTGTAAAGAGAATCCACTAAAGAAGACACTTACATTCAACTTTATTATGAATTGTTACATTTTGGTCGTTCATCAGTGAAGTGAGGACAATGTGCAGGACTTTTGTCTTTTGATATGACCGTTCCTCTCGATCTTTTACATTTAGTAATTCTAGCTGATTATTTTATCCAAAGCAACTTACAAGTTCTGTGCTACACTCAAGTGCATAGTAGTATAGACATACATTAGCATAGTAGGTAGTAATATAGGCACATTAAATTACTTAGTAGCAAAGTGCATTTTCTATTTTTATTAATAAATAATTTTTACATTTCAGATATTGTTTGAATATCTGCAGGGTGGCATCTTTTGTCAGGAAGGAGCGGATCATTCTGACAGGAAGGAAGAATCTGCAGGTTCTGGTTGTTGAGGCGATGTGAGCAGAGAAGTCCAGCCGGGCGTCAAGGACCACACCTAGAGACGGAGAGAAAGTAGGGAAGGGGAAAAGGGAGGTGGTAGGTTGGAGGAGGGTGGTTATGGGTAGGGAAGGTTGTATGCTTGGGAGAACAGGTAGGTTTTGAGTCTGGATTTAAAGGTGGAGAGTGAGGGAGAGTCTCTGATGGTCTGAGGGAGGGTGTTCCAGAGTCATGATGAAGGTGGAGAGTGAGGGAGAGGAGGGAGGGTCTGAGGGAGGGTGTTCCAGAGTCATGATGAAGGTGGAGAGTGAGGGAGAGGAGGGAGGGTCTGAGGGAGGGTGTTCCAGAGTCATGATGAAGGTGGAGAGGAGGGAGGGTCTGAGGGAGGGTCTGAGGGAGGGTGTTCCAGAGTCATGATGAAGGTGGAGAGGAGGGACGGTCTGAGGGAGGGTGTTCCAGAGTCATGATGAAGGTGGAGAGTGAGGGAGAGGAGGGAGGGTCTGAGGGAGGGTCTGAGGGGGGGTGTTCCAGAGTCATGATGAAGGTGGAGAGGAGGGAGGGTCTGAGGGAGGGTGTTCCAGAGTCATGATGAAGGTGGAGAGTGAGGGAGAGGAGGGAGGGTCTGAGGGAGGGTGTTCCAGAGTCATGATGAAGGTGGAGAGTGAGGGAGAGGAGGGAGGGTCTGAGGGAGGGTGTTCCAGAGTCATGATGAAGGTGGAGAGTGAGGGAGAGGAGGGAGGGTCTGAGGGAGGGTGTTCCAGAGTCATGATGAAGGTGGAGAGGAGGGAGGGTCTGAGGGAGGGTGTTCCAGAGTCATGATGAAGGTGGAGAGGAGGGAGGGTCTGAGGGGGGGTGTTCCAGAGTCATGATGAAGGTGGAGAGGAGGGAGGGTCTGAGGGGGGGTGTTCCAGAGTCATGATGAAGGTGGAGAGTGAGGGAGAGTCTCTGATGGTCTGAGGGAGGGTGTTCCAGAGTCATGATGAAGGTGGAGAGTGAGGGAGAGGAGGGAGGGTCTGAGGGAGGGTGTTCCAGAGTCATGATGAAGGTGGAGAGTGAGGGAGAGGAGGGAGGGTCTGAGGGAGGGTGTTCCAGAGTCATGATGAAGGTTGAGAGGAGGGAGGGTCTGACGGAGGGAGTTCCAGAGTCATGATGAAGGTGGAGAGTGAGGGAGAGGAGGGAGGGTCTGAGGGAGGGTGTTCCAGAGTCGGGGTGCAGCTCGTGAGAAAGCTCGGTCTCCAAAACCTTTTAAGTTTGGATGACGGGACGATAAGTGAAGCGGTGGAAGAGGACTGGAGGGATCTGTTGGGGCGGTAAGGGAGAAGGAGGTCTGTCAGATAAGGGGGGGGGGGGGGGCAGGCTATGGAAGGCTTTGAAGGTGAGGAGTGGTAATTAGTTCCTTAATCGGGAGCCAGTGGAGGACATGAGTGATGTGATCACGGGACCGGGTGTTTGTGAGCAGGCGAGCAGCAGAGTTCTGAACCATCTGGAGTCTATGGAGGGAGCGGAAGGTGATGCCGGCCAGGAGGGAGTTCCAGTAGTCCAGGCGGGAGGAGATGAAGGCGTGGATGAGGGATTCAGCAGCGGGGGGAGAGGCAATGTCTAATTTTGGCGATGTTGCGGAGGTGGAAGTATGAGGTCTTGATGATGGAGCAAGAGGATGGAACTAGAGCTGGATAATGTGAGTTTTATGGGCATCATTTCAATGAAAGATCAGCACATGTACTTAATTTACAAGCACACCTACAGATATGTAAAATATGCAAATAATTGTAGTTGCATATAGCTAATGCTTATGTTGTGCGTGTCTGTCCTCCTTTTTTGTGATACAATTTTTTTATTTGAATAAACATAATATTATAAAAACAATATTTCCTTTTTAGAGAAAAATAAATAAAAGGTAAATGCATAATAAAGACTACATAAGTAGAGAAGAAAAGAAACGGAAAAAGGGAAAAACACGCTGAGAACCTGTCCCCCTGAGATCCAAGCCACGTTGTTTCAGGACCTTGGTCAGCAGCAGAGGTCTGCTATGTTGTTTCAGGACCTTGGACAGCAGCAGAGGTATGCTATGTTGTTTCAGGACCTTGGACAGCAGCAGAGGTCTGCGTACTGTCTAGAGAAAGCCAGCGATGTCTGATGCTTGAGTCTGCAAGTTGCTAGGCAACGGGGCCTGGCCAGATACACTCACGACACTAGGGAGAGGAGAAACAAAGGAGCAGCATAAACATTTCCTGGTCGTATTTTCTGATTGATATTAGGGTACGGGCGACATTTGGGAAATATTCTGTAGGATATAGTCGTTTTTATTTTTTCATGGTGCATGAACCTTTCCACGTGACATCCAGTAATCCACGAAATAATCCACGATCATGGAATTATGGAATCCTTGGGGGCCTGTATATGGTATGCACCACTAGGATGCCCCACGCCACTCACTCACTCACTCACTCGAGAAAGCACTCGTCCATAATTACAAATAATTACTTATCTTCGATTTTTACAACTGATTCCGTTTTTTTACAGAGAGTAAAGTACTGAAAAAAAGGTACGGTTGGATCCTGTACCGGTAATCGGTTCATATGTGAACGGTACCCAACCCTAGTGGCGTTCCCCTGTTAAGCGCTACTGATCATGTAAAACCGGCATCTAAATTCCACTGCTCGCTTTGTTTATCTTTCAACGTGGCGGGCGCCTTCTTGTACACTGTGACCTGCTGGGGCAGCGGACTGTGAGCGGGGACTGTGAGCAAACAGGCTGGATAAGCTGGTCAGGAAGGCCAGTAGCGTGGTTGGGGTTTTGATTGATTGATTGATTGAAAACTTTATTAACAGATTGCAGAATGGGTACAGTACAGCTCAATACACACTTGTTAAGGGGATGCAGACCAGAGAAAGACTTTCGTCTTGTTTACATCAGGGTCCCCCATTTTCAATTCATCAGGACATACATGACATACATGACATACAGATAGACAGTACTGCTACACTCTGAAGCAATGCTGTCTAACGTCTACACACGCAGAGCTACTGTTGTTGCGGCCGGGCGCATATGCTCACCAGGGGATTTTCAAAATAAGAGTATCGCAATATGAATCGATTTTTTTACGTTTCATCGATCCTATTTGATCATTGATAATAGATCGATATATCGATCTGGATCGATGTATCGTCCCACCCCTACTGAGCACAGGGTGACAGTTACCATCTTTCTGGACTTTTACTTTTAAAACAACACTGTTCAATATTACACTTACTGTAGACTTCTGTATATTTTTACTGTATATTTTTTACTGTATATTTTATACTAGAATGTATATACATAACATACAAAATGTGAATCCCGGTCCGTACTCTATTATTATTATCTTATTCTTAGGCCTATTTTATTCGTATTCTTAGGCAACTTGTTTTGTTATTCTTATTCGTGACTTTGTTCTGTCTAAATGTCTAAATGTTTACTGTGAGCGATTTGTAGTGTCAAATTTCCCTCGGGATGATTAAAGTATTTCTATTCTATTCCCAGCGGATGAAGCCTACAGAGAGGTGTCTCCAGAGGCCCTGAAGCGCTCCATCTCACGCTGCTACCTGGTGAGTTCTGTTCCGTTACCTTCTTTAAATTCAACCCAATCATACGGTATGTGTACATATTATGTTCAAGTTTCAAGTTTGTTTATTATATGTCACAACAAAATACAGAATACTTTATATGAAATGCTTATTTCTGAAAGAGCCCCTGATAGTGTGCTACATACAGTAAAAAAACAAAGTAAGTAAAGTCAATATACAATATACAACACAGAGTAAAAGTGAGGTACAATGCAGAAATGAGATGGGGTACAAACTTAGGGTAGGGTGCAAATGAGGTATGGATGTAGTGCAAATCTTTTTAACAATAGATACATATAAAGTAGGGGTGTAACGGTACACAGAAGCCACGGTTTGGTACGTACCTCGGTATTGGGGTCACGGTTCGGTACAACAGAAAACAAATATTTATAATTATATATATATATATATATTTTTATATATTATATTTATGATAATAATAATAATTATTATTATTAAATAGAATAATTGTCTATAGGCTTGCCGTGGTAGTCAGTGATACTGGTGTCATTCTGTGTTCAGGCATCCACTTGCCTACTGCCCCTTTAACAACTTATCCTTGCGCATCCTTAAGTTTCAGTTTCACTTCCAGAGAGAATTAAGTTCACGACGAGACTGAATACTAGAGAACAGATGACATGTTACTTACAACAATGGCAGAGGATTATTTGGATCTAAACACAGTGGAGCTCAGATGATCTGTCCGGAAAAGTATGTTTCTTTTTTTTATTTGATTGTGGGGAGAATGTTGATGTGTGTGTCGGCGACGCGTGTGTGTGTCTTTCCATTGGTTTCATTTGGTTAACGTTATTGAGCGAACAAGAAAACGACCCTGCAGCTGTTCCAATGTAAATGTGCCTTTCTCGTGCACTTTCGCCTGCTCTGAACTGAAGTCGGAGAGGGAGGGATGTGGAGTGTTTTGCGCGCGCTCCCGACTGCATGTGTGTGTGTTTCCCCATGCGCGCCGTGTGTGTGGGGTGCTCCGTGTCCCTCTCTCTCCCTCTCTGTCTCTCTCCCTCTCTCTCGCTCGCTCGTCACAGTCTGCATCCCGACTGTGACGGTGTGCCGCCCGCTGTTCTCGCATGTGCGACTGGTGTGTTTGCGCTGAGGCGTATTCGTCGTATGGCGCGCGTACCGCACCGTGATGGCCGTACCGTAAATTCGCGGGACGAATACACGTACCGTTACACCCCTGATATAAAGTGTGTCTAAAGTGAGTGGTAGGTGAGTGTTTGTTTAAAGTGAGTGTGTACCTGTGGATGTGTGTGCAGTGAGTGTAGATGATGGGTTGTTACATAGTGTCATTGAGCATCCTGATGGCCTGGGGATAGAAGCTCCTTCTGAGTCTCTCTGTACTGCCCATGCGACTCTTGCCTGATCGCAGCAGTTCAAAGAGGCAGTTGTTTGGGTGACTAGAGTCTTTGATTATTCTCTTGGCCTTGGCATTGGTTTACATTAATGGCGTAACCGTCGGTAGTGTGATAGTAAAGGGTTAACCTTCTGTGTATTGTCGCAGTGAAAGGGTTAACCGTTTGGTAGTGCGGCAGTGAAAGGGTTAATGCACTTTAAATTCAACTACGGCTGGGCGATATGGCCAAACATTTTATCACGACATATCACGATAAAATTTTTCATATTCGATATCGATTATCGATATTTCTATTAGTATATATATATATATATATTTTTTTTTTAATTATTTAAACAACAAATTTATGTTTATTTTGCAGCAATTCTTTGTCGTTGCCGCCTTCTTTAGTGTTACAGCCCCTCACACTCCAGTTCTCAGGCTGCAGCTGGTTTGAAAGCGAAAGTACCAAAAAAAGTGGCTGTGGTTTCAGGGGAGTTGAACAGTTCTGCGAGTTTCTTTTCTATCTTTTGGCGTTTGTTTTGGTGGACAAACCACTGCACGTGCACCATGACTCGCGACTGGAGACTTAATTATATATTTTTTATTATCGATATTATTTTTATTATCGATTATTAAAATATATCTCAATAATTATCGTTTTATCGCCCAGCCCTAGTATGTGTACATACGTTTACATTAAAATGAATGGCGTGAACATGCATTTCCATTAAAATATGGAGTTATTTAGCTTATGCTTCCCCTACGCATGGATTTCTGTGGAAGAAGTCAGAGCACAGGTTTGCCCCATAATTCATTGATCCGGTTCTGCCACAAGGACTTTTGGGGTTCACTGCCTTGCTCAAGGGCATTTTGTGTTTATCTTTGTTGAGATGGTGGGCACTGTAGTTGATTAATGTTGATTAATGAATACTGAAGTAAGCTTTGATCAACAAATAAGACTTTCTGGGATCACTTCACTCTAGGGCTGGGCGATTAATCGATTTTATCGATTAATTAGAATTCATGATTTAGGACGATTCTTTTAAATCTTTTTTTTTTTTTAAGAGTCACCTTTTATTTTACAATGTTTGGTGAAAGTTAGATTTGCACTTTATTAATCCCAATAGGTCAATTCATTCTTGTTTGATGATCAAGAGGCACCTTTTAATTGTTTCAAGTGAAGTTTGGTGAAAAAGCAAGTTATTGCACTATTAATCCCAATAGGGACATTCATCTTTGTTTGATCAAGAGTAACCTTTTATATATATATATTATAATTTTTTAGAAATGGGCAATGGGGAAATACGTTGCAATTTTGCGAGGTGGACCGGCCGGAAACAGCAATGACGTAACCACTACACCTCCCTATTGTACCCATTCTGCAATCTGTTAATAAAGTTTTCAATCAATCGATCAATGTCTCTCCAGACGACCGATAAGGATGCTCCGGGCCTGGTCCGCATGCAGACCCTGGCTTACCTGAGTGGCTTCCCAGCGTCCTACAAAGAGACGGAGCAGCTGAGGGTCAAACTGCCCTCCGTCATCACCAGCAGAATCAAACAGGTGGGACATATTTGATTTGAAATCTTTATTTCAAACTTTTGGGCGGCTGATTGGCGCAGTGGGCAAGGCGCTCGCCACTAACGCAGGAGATGCTGGGTTCGAGCCCAGCTCTCGGCGTTGCTACCGGTTGGCCGGTCGTTCATACTAACACAATTGGCAAGTGTTAAGAGGGTGGGAAAGCCGGTGGGTGGGGATTGGACGTTGTGGACAGCGACTCCTACAGGTCGGTTTGGTTGCGGCGGAAGCAGGAAGTAGCGGGGGCAGTGTGAGCCTCCCACGTGTTACTCCTTGCCACAGAGTTCGAGTTGCTGCGGTGAAAAGATGCGACAGGCTGCCTCCTCGTGTACCGGAGGGGACACGTGATGCAAGGCTTCTGTCCTCACTACAACCGACCAGTGGGAGGCATAGTCTAGCAACGTTCAAGACCGGGGAGGGAAGAATTGGATAATACGAAATTGGGATGGGAGAAAAATAGAAAATGGGGAGAAAAAGTGGATAAAAAAATAAATCTTTACTTCAAACATGTAAATAAATACAAACAATATAAAATTAAAACAAATCATTCATCTCAAGAAATTAAATGGAATAAAATAAATAAATAAACAAAAGCAAAACATAACTCAATTTACATGTTCGAAAAGGAGTAGGAAGAAGTATACACTTATTTAATCCTACCCCTTTTCCACTACTCAAATTAGTACTAGTTTAAAACCTTACAAAACAAATATATATATATATATATATATTATGCAAAACAAAAAACTAAAATTATATATGTAAAACATGAAATAAATAAAATAAGAATGTAAACACCCGTGAATGTCAAATCCCTTCCTCATCCCTGTACCTCGTGAACATAATTTCCTTATAATTCAGTTTGAATTGTCTCAAATTTGGACATTGCTTTAGCACCACATTCAGACTGTTCCACAGTTTCACTCCACATATTGAAATGCAGTGTCTTGTCCTGGTAGTGCGTACACTAAGAACTTTTAAGTTTAGTTCTCCCCTCAGATTATAACCCCCCTCTCTATCAAAGAACAGTTCTTGAATGTTTCCTGGAAGTACATTACCTTTTTAAGTACATTACCAATAATAATAATAATAACAGTAACAACAACAATGCATTTTATTTTACCTCCTGAAAATAGGTGAAGGAGGCAATTTCACACCCTACATTGTGGGGAGCGCTTTGAGTGTCTAGAAAAGTGCTATATAAATGTAATGATCATTCATTCATTCATTCATTTGAAAGGACTTTTCAGGAAACTCAAAGACGGAGAAGTTACATCAACATAAACATAGTCAACATTAGTCATACATAAATAAAGAGACATACAGTGAAGTTAAAAATAATAATAATACTAGTAATAATAAAGAAACATAATTATGTAACATATGTGGGAGACAATAAGTCATTACACATCTAAATATATTTTAAAACACCAGGGGGCGTAGTTGCATACGCAATAAATTACCTCCTTTTTGGCCAGTAATGGATGGATTGGACTATTGGATTTTATAGTCAAGTTTATTTGATGTGGATGAAAAGAAAACAGATTTTCCTTTACCATATAAATGTTCACATCCATTCTGGAATAGTTTGATTTGAGGATAGGACATAATCCCTTTTCAAACTTTCTTAACTCATCATATATCATAATATAGGCCAGTTTTACGCCTGTTTGTTTTGACAAACATTAAATAATCCTTCAGCCAAAAGATACAGCAAATACAATTTAAAAACTGATATTTAACTAAAGAGCTCAGTCAGTCAACTAGAGAAGGAAAACATGTCTTGTCTAAAAAAATAAAAAACAGGACTTCATACTAATTTACATTTGGATAAAAATATTTGTTTGAATGATTAGGGAATAATGAATGTGTTGTAACAACAACAAAAGCAATGTACTAGCAATCTATGTCCAACTTGCTATTGTCAATTCAAGTTTATTTGCATTAGCCCTTTAAACACAGTCACAGTACATATCTCCAACTCTTTCTACCGCAGCATACAGTACATAGTTATTTCACATGGATCATTTGTGAACGCAAAAGGAGGACTTGTTTCAGTTTCAACTTCAAACTACTTTATTTTCCTTTCAGAACTTCATTTGTACAGTGGTTAAAAGACAAACACACACAGTCACAAATACATATTAGACACTTGCCACTATAAAAAAAAAAACACCAACTACATTAAAACTACAGTAAAAAATACCACTATAAAAAAACACCAACTACATTAAAACTACTTAAAAGCATGATATATTAAAATCCATATGGAGCAATTGTATATGTATATAAATAATAATAATAATAATAATACAGATGATATGATATGCGTCCATCGGGTTTGTATATGAAATAAGGCTCCATCTTCTTTCCGGTTTACCCAGAGTAGCCGTCATCTGAGACCGAGGCGTCGGATCATCCTCGGATCAGTGGAGCGGAGCATCATAGTCTTTATATGGTCTTTTTCTATTTTAAACGGTTAACCCACAATGTGGATAAAGGACCCCTCGTTTAGCTTGGCTGGCGCGCGGGCGGCTGGCTTGTGTATCTAATAATTTTCTCTAATCAGAACCCTCATTGTGATATTTCAGGGGAGGTGTGTGTGTGAGACTGTGTGACTGTGTGTGTGTGTGTGACTGTGTGTGTGTATGTCAGTAACGAGCATGGATTACACAGAGATAATCAAAGAAAACAGGACTGAGCTGTTTGGGTCTGTCTCGCCACCACCAGCCATGGGGACAGACTGGGAGTGAACATGGAGACAGAGTGGGAGTGAACATGGAGACAGAGTGGGAGTGAACATGGAGACAGAGTGGGAGTGAACATGGAGACAGAGTGGGAGTGAACATGGAGACAGACTGGGAGTGAACATGGAGACAGAGTGAACATGGAGACAGACTGGGAGTGAACATGGAGACAGACTGGGAGTGAACATGGAGACAGACTGGGAGTGAACATGGAGACAGACTGGGAGTGAACATGGGGACAGACTGGGAGTGAACATGGGGACAGAGTGGGAGTGAACATGGGGACAGACTGGGAGTGAACATGGGGACAGATTGGGAGTGAACATGGAGACAGACTGGGAGTGAACATGGGGACAGAGTGGGAGTGAACATGGAGACAGACTGGGAGTGAACATGGAGACAGACTGGGAGTGAACATGGAGACAGACTGGGAGTGAACATGGAGACAGACGGAGTGAACATGGAGACAGACTGGGAGTGAACATGGAGACAGACTGGGAGTGAACATGGAGACAGACGGAGTGAACATGGAGACAGAGTGGGAGTGAACATGGAGACAGACTGGGAGTGAACATGGAGACAGAGTGAACATGGAGACAGAGTGAACATGGAGACAGAGTGGGAGTGAACATGGAGACAGACTGGGAGTGAACATGGAGACAGAGTGAACATGGAGACAGACTGGGAGTGAACATGGAGACAGAGTGAACATGGAGACAGACTGGGAGTGAACATGGGGACAGAGTGGGAGTGAACATGGAGACAGAGTGAACATGGAGACAGACTGGGAGTGAACATGGGGACAGACTGGGAGTGAACATGGAGACAGAGTGAACATGGAGACAGACTGGGAGTGAACATGGGGACAGAGTGGGAGTGAACATGGGGACAGAGTGGGAGTGAACATGGAGGCAGACTGGGAGTGAACATGGGGACACATCGTGTCTTTCTCTGGAATTACTAGAAATCTCAAACTATACTCTTATTCAAAACGGTATAAAACGGAAATGTACAGATGAAAAAACAATCCGTTTCGTACATGTTGACTGCAAGCAAGTCATTGATAAGCGACGGGTGTATTAGACCCATAGCCATAATTTAAGATATAGTTTAAGCGTTCGCAAATATCCCCGTCCTCCCATTGATTAAAGCGCTGGCCTACAAGCCCTAATTTGGTCATATCGGCGTGGCTCTGAATGAGTTAAACACCTGCTGAGAATAATAGACGAGTCCGATTTATTTTTTTTACTTTTACTTTTTAGTACTTAAGTACATTTAAAAGTAAACTGTTTTTAGCCAGTTACTCTGACTTTTACTTGAGTACGATTTTGAGACGGTACCCTTACTTTCACATTCGCCGAAATGCTTGATTGTGATTGGTCAATAGCCCCTGACAGCAGTGAATTATTTTTCGATAACTGACCGCTGCCATGGGCAACGCGCAATAATCACCGGTGATTATCGGCAATAATGACCGGTGATTATTGGCAATAATGACCGCTGTTCGCAGCTGGAGCAATCAAGCCCACTGACACACACTGCATCAGTGCAATCAGTCCACACACCTGCCGGCTGCCGGCGATAATAATAATAATAACTTTATTTGGGCTGACAGCGGACGGAGCCACAGAACAACTGCGTCTGCATTTGATCTCGTCTTGTCGATGGTGTAAAATGAATTAGGTATATTGTTAGTAAGTTAGCCATGTAATAAGCGGGATAATGTATAGCTATACTCTGTCATTGTCGCAAAATAATTGACCTTCACTACGTTTAGAACACCTCGGCGAGGCGCCTCGGTATTCTAAACTCCGTGTCGGTCAATTATTTTGTGACAATGACCTCGTAGCTATACATTATCCCTTACTTATGATTCTCTAGCCTGGACTTCTCTAATATCTAGGTTACATTATAAAATGGTTCAGGCAGGAGATAATATTTTTTTATTTAAGTCAGATTTTCTTACATTTTTCGTATACTATTTCCAGGACATTTTGTGAAATTCCTGGGTCAATTTGTTTATGATCTTAAAACTCAGAAATCATATCGTTTTCATGCTTCAAATCCGGATAAATTCTTTTATGATATGCTCCATGATTTAAAATGCTCAAAGACACTTCTGTTTAATATAATGTGCTGTAATGTTGCTGATATTGTGTGACAGATTATTTAATTTACAAGATATGACTGAACTCAAATTAATCAAACTACTCCGTCTCTATGAATCTGGGAGCAATATTTCTATTTCAAGGGGTGAGTTTTTCCTTTTTTTGACCCAGTCTATTTCCTACACTAGTAATGGTCCCTCTGACCACTCCTAACTAGCGTTGTCACACCCTCCTCTCCCCCCCGTTGGTCTTTAGTGTCTGCTGTAGTGGTGGTCATGTGATAATAGCACAGGGTATTAGGGCTGTAACCCTAGCTGAGGGAGCGGTGGGCAGTGGGGAGAGGGGGGGGGGTTTAACATTAGAACAACTGTTTGGAGTGGCACGGCGCCAGCCAGCACAGCGAAAAGGTCACCAGGATTCTGCTGACCTTCCATCTCTCCTCCTTGGCTCCTCTGGCCCGCTTGCGTGTATCTTGCGCACGTTCCTCTAACCTTCTGTATTGTCCCAGTGAAAGGGTTAACAGTTTGGTAGTGTGGCAGTGAAAGGGTTAAGGACTGCCGGTGCCTTCCCACTTGGGGTGTGGCTCGTATTTTTTATTTAAATTTTTTATAATTTGCGGAGCCGTCTTGGAGGCGAGGACAGTCGTCGAAGTCACCGCAAATTATGGGGGGGGGGGGGGGGGGGGGTGATGCAAGGTGGATGGTGGAGACAGTTGGGGGTCAGGGATAAACGGAGGCGGCAGGGAGTCTAGGGATTGGGATGGAAGACTGTGGTGTTGGTGGGGGGGGGGGGGGGGTTCTAGGGATACTGCGGGTCCACGGTTCACGGCACCAATGCAGGCGTCCGGTTTCATGGTGCTCCCTCGCCTCGCCGGCCTGATTCCGCGAAAGAGGGATGATGTGAATAATGTGGGGGAGGGTAGAATTCACTCTCAGTCGATTCCCCCTCCCCCCGGTACGTCTTTTAAAGGGGAACATCACCCGACTTAACACATTGAGTGCCACGCCCCTTCCGGGAAGTGACCACTTCCGTGCCGCCCATTAACCCAATGTAAATGTAGTTTTAGTGTGTAGAACTAAACCTATATTTTATAGTATCGCTATGGGACTAATAACGCCCTCGAGTCTCATTGAGCTACTTCTGGTCAACGTGCAAAAAACAGATAATTTTTTCATCCGTACATTTCCATTTGATACCGTTTTGAATATGAACATAGTAATTCAATAAACACGTTGTCATTTTTCACCTGATTATCGGATCTTCCTGAAATCAATGCTAGATCATCACTATTATCCTTTGTGGTGCACGCATGCAATGCGGTCTAGACCCCCCCCCCCCCCTCCCCCTCCTGCATCCCAACGGCAGAACAGCCAGACACATAAACACATATAGCTTCAATCGCAGTAGAAATGAATATCAGATCAAGGCAAGCTTTCATATATAGTGTCGATACCTGTTCTCTGAAGTAATGAAAAAAAAAGAATCCAATAATCTCATCGCCATTCCAGTTATCCACAGCGATCGTGCCTTCGACGTTATTGGGCATTGCTCTTCAACGGGCGGGCGGGGTCAGTTGTCCAAGCCATCCCTATAAGCATATGTGTTTAGGACCCGCCCCCACGCCCCAGCTCTGTATAGAAAATAAACGAACCCGTTTCTAACCAGGTGCATTACTGGCCGAAAGCGTTAGAGGGTGGTATAATACCGTCTGCCAGCTCAGACCCACTCAGAACAGTATTCACAAGGTGCCCCGCTGAATTATGAATGGATATACCGGTAGATAATAAAAGAAATACCGTGACAGAAACGTAGATCTACGTTTCCGGCACTCAACGATCGGACGACAAATGAGAAATAGAACCTGCCGATTCCTCCTGAGCAACGTCAGAAGGATCCGCCCCTTCCTGACAAAAGAAGCCACCCAACTCCTCGTCCAATCAACAGTCATCTCCCGCCTCGACTACTGCAACGCACTGCTCGCTGGCCTCCCGGCCACTGCCACCAAGCCTCTTCAACTCATTCAGAACGCAGCGGCCCGCCTGATCTCAAACCTACCGAAGTCGGCCCATGTCACCCCACTTCTTAGGGACCTGCACTGGCTCCCCATTGCTGCACGAATCCGCTTCAAGGCCCTCGACCTAGCATACCGTGCGGCAAAGGGAACCGCTCCCGCCTACCTCCGGTCAATGGTCTCTAACTACACACCCTCAAGACCCCTACGCTCTGCATCTTCTGGCCGCCTCAGACCTACTCCTATCCGAGCTCCGGGAGGGTCATCAAAGAGAAGTCGCCTATTCTCAGTCCTTGCCCCACAATGGTGGAATGAACTACCCACCCCAGTTAGGACAGCCGAAACACGTCCAATCTTTTGCCGTCGACTAAAGATGCACTTCTTCAACCATTATCTGAAAAAAAAAAAAAAAAAAAAAAAAAACGAACTAACTAATTTTACTGTCATGCACTTGTCCTAATAAACTAACCTACACTGTAGCACTCAACACTTTGATGAACATTGTTGGTCAGCTGATAGAGTTGTGCCCTTCCTGATGGCTTGTCGTACAGAACATGTAAGTCGCTTTGGATAAAAGCGTCAGCTAAATGACTAAATGTAAATGTAAATGTAGTTCTCCGTGAACGGCACTGAAAGTGCTAAGAATACAAATATGTTATTTTCCACAGCCTAGGAAAGTTCAATCAATAATCAATACCCTCTCTCTCTCCCAAAGTCAGATACCAGAGAAGTAAGAACCAAACTTGTGATGTTATCCGGTATTAAAAAAAAATTCGAGGCCTGGAATTCCTTGAAAACAGCCAATTTTTTAACAAGGTGCTTAAAAGGTAATTGAAATTCAAATCAACCATTCACATTAAATGTTTTGTTCGTCCATGATAAAATTGTTCTGAATCAAGAAATTGCTTAATTTTTTTTATCTAAAGTGTAACTAATTGTCGGAAATTGGTTTTTAGCCCAAAACCCCAAAACAACGCATTTAAAAGTGAATTGGATCCTTTTAAATGCCCCTTTAAAATGAAAAAATAGTGCTTGGAAAAGTACTTGAAAGTCCTTCAATTTCATTTTGCAATGTCTGTGGGAACCGGAACCCTGTGAATGAGAGACAGATTTTTGTGGGCTTTAATACTCAAAAGAGCTTTATTCTATGGTAGCGATTTCACACTTCTGAAAACGGAAATCTGTTTACACAGAACATCCCCCTGGGTGCTCTCAGCGTCTCCTTTACCATCTTACCCAAGTCATTGTCTTATGGAGCGGCTCCAGACTTCATGTTGTTGCATAAAGTCTCTCTTTGCATAAAGAGAGAGGCAGGCCGTGGAACCGTTTTAAAATATCCTCTACCCCCCCCCCCCCCCCCCGAGAGATGAGTCGTGCTGTCACTCAGAATTAGCCTTAGCTCCTCCCAGTGCTGAGAGAGAGCGAGAGAGAGATTTAGAGATAGAGAGAGAGAGAGAATTTATAGCATTTATAGCTGGCGTTAGACTGAGCACTATGGTGATGAAAGCTGCCCTGCGACCCCTATCAACTGCTGAGTCTAGTAGCCTGTGAAGTTCTGCCCACTGTGGATGAGTGTTTGTGTGTGTATATATACTTGTTGACGTGTTTTAATGCTAGTGTGTGTGTTATGTGTTCCAGTTGCCCCGTTATGTGTTCAGCGTTGTCCATAGTTTCTCACGGTTGGGGGATTTCAGGAATATCGTGGACATTCGGGGCTTTTGTCCCAGATAGGGAGGGTCTCGAGTAAGGGAGTGAGATACAGTATGTCAGGGAATTTGATTAGTGGATCACTTTATAGCAAATTATATCTGTGATGATGATATTATACCGTCAGTGGCTCTTGTATAGAGAGAGTCACGGAGTATAAATATCTTTGCCTGTGGCTTGACGAGAAGAAAGAAAATTGATTTCCTGTACAGAAACGGATACAAATGTGCCTCTATTTAGTAGAAAAATAATTGTTGAATCAGTTATATCAGTTTTGGATTATGGTGATGTAATTTATAGGCATGCTGCGGCATCAGCTCTTAAACCTCTGGATTTTGCATATCACTCAGCTCTTAGGTTTATTACTGGTGACAGATATGATACTCACCATTGTGTCCTGTATGATAGGGTGGGTTGGCCTTCTCTTGCAGAAAGGCGCAACAAACTGGTATTTATTTATTTCTAAAGCCCTTATTGGTAAGCAACCTGTCTTCACTGATTGGAATATTGGAACCTATTCAACCTCGATCAAATGACTGGTCCCTCAAGTTTGTTCTGATCTAGGGAAGTCAGCTTTTTCCTTTGATGCCTCTAACTCTTGGAATGTCCTCCAACTCTCTCTGAAGTTGGAGGTTCTCCCTTCTCTTGCTCTGTTTAAACGTATGACTACCTGTAACTGTTTTAGCTGATATTTTAAAACGTTTTAAAAATGTTTACTCTTTCATGTAAGATCTTCTGTGAATATTGCTTTTATGATGTACTGTTTACATTTGTACCATCGTCGTTTCTGTAAATGAGGGAAACCTCAAGCATACGATTTTAAATAAAGGTTGAAATGAAATCTAATAATAATAATCATATTTTCATATTTTGACAACATTTATTGCATCATGTAGTGATCGCCAGCTGATTTGATTTACGCCCCTTAGAACATTTCCAGTATCGATATGCTATGATGTATATTTTAGGTTATGGAAATGCTCTGCTGTGGTTATGAATAGTCACTATTCATACTATTCATAGTGTTCCATGGCAGACATCTCGGTCGCAAACAACAGGTGATTGTAATCAAATGTGGTTATCACCATTAAATGACAACTGTGGCAAATGGGCCGTGGCCATGTGCCATGTTGTGTGTCAAAGCCTGCAATGAGATCGCTATGAATATAAATCGTAGAATTTATTGACTGCTGTCAGGTTTCATTGGCTCATACATTGAACAATAACCCACTCTATGAGTCGGTTACCAAAGAGATTTAACCTTATAAAAAATACCTAAAAATATGCAGACGGCGATGACAACAACAATCACCACTGTCTAGGGCAGTGGAGTTCAAACTCTGGGTCTCATGAGAGGTACTAATGCTACGTCGTTTTCATTAAGAACTTTAGTAACATTGAGCAAAAATTTACTCCGGACATTTGGACGATTTGGGCAATCTGGTTTTGAGAATGTCGATTACTGTACCACGCTACGCCAACGTGCGTGTTTTGATTTAATTTCATGATCATTGGTGGATCACGCAGGAAGATCTCTTTGAGGGTGTGAGGGAAACCCTGCTTTAGGGTGTACTGTAGGTCTCTCGGTCCAATCACACACTGTCACAGCTCTCATTTTGATCTTTTTATCTGTGAAAAGATTCGCTGTTGCCACTGTGTTGATTTCCAGGTACTGTGTATATGGATGAACGCTGATACCTGCAGAGTATTGTTTTGATCAAGCTACTAAAATCAAGTTTTATTTGAGTATTTTTTATATTGTCTTCCTATGGAAACAGAACTAGGCTAAGTTTAGCGTAGTATGTAATTTGTCGGGAGCAGGGTAGACACGAGGGGCTTTGGTCTTACGTGGTGATCTGCACGTATGGCATGACCTACTAGACCTTTGTTCTGTGCCAACGTGCCCACTGGTTGATGACTGGCAGATGTTGACAGGCATTTTGATACTTTGCGTATTTACCGGGAACAGATTTACTCTTCTGTGTAATACACAAAGACGGATCGAATCGTTATTTACTAGGCCTGTCCCCGACTAAGGATTTGATTAGTCGACTTTGATTGGCCAAAATGTGCCGATAGTCTACTGGTATGCAAGAACATTTTAAATAATAAAATTATAATTCGTTTTTTTTTGGGGTGGGGATCATTCCATTTGGGCTGTGGGCGGTGCTTAACCCTTTCACTGACACAATACAGAAAGTTAACGCTTTCACTACCACACGACAAAGGGTTAACCCATTCACTACCACACTACAGAAGGTTAACTCTTTACTATCACCCGTCTGTAGTGTGATAGTAAAGGGTTAACCTTCTGTAGTGTGGTAGTGAAAGGGTTAACCTTCTGTAGTGTGGTAGTGAAAGGGTTAATGTCTGAAGAAGTCGACTGAAGGCTTCTTGTCCTCTGCGAAAGCATGCAATTGGTCCACTGATGGATACATCTTTATGTCTAGTGCAGGGGTCAGCAACCTTTAGTATCAAAAGAGCCACTTTTCCCCCGTCCCACAAAATAAAATGCTCAGGGAGCCGCAAAACTTATTTACCCTTAAAATTAAGATAACACAGTGTATAATGTTTTATATATCCCCAAGCATACCCCACATTTAGCATAAAATGCCAGACAATTGCATACCCAAAGTAATTTGCGATTTATTATACTTTATACTTATAGCGCACAGTCCCATTGTTGTTAATGGGATTATAAAGCAACAAAAAGAAAGATTTTGACTTTTTAATTGCTGTTTTTACCTGTTATAACAAAGGAAAACCTCAAACTCTTATGAAGAGGAGAAAAAATACTGGCTGTGTAGACCTATTTTTTAATAAAACACAGAAGAGGAGACAAAACACTGGTGTCTGTAGACCGACTTTGAAATAAAACCCTGAACTATTCAGGTATATTTGAGTCCTTCCCTTATTTGTGGAACATTTATCAAATAAAAAGTAGTCTACTTTGAAAAAAGACTACCATGTGTAGACCTACTTTGAAATAAAACACAGAAAAGGAGAAAAAACACTGACATCTGTAGACCTACTTTGAAATAAAACCCTGAACTATGCAGTCCTTCCCTTATTTGTGGAAAATCTATAAAATTAAAAGTACATTTTTCGTTGTTCGCAAATTTCGCACCACATATCAGGCATACAGGCAAGCCTTTTGTTGACTAAATATCTTAGTTGATGAAATATTTTTTCATTTCAGTGTCACAGTATAACATAGATCTCCAAAATAAGAGAAAAAAAAAGTAAAAAAAAAAAGATTTTAAATTTTTTTTGCCAGGGAGCCGCAGCTGATTGGCTAAAGAGCCGCATGCGGCCTCGAGGCCGCAGGTTGCCGACCCCTGGTCTAGTGTGTGAAATCCTCTTTCAGTGCCTCTGTGCCCGTTTTCTTAGGCAGTTAGCCTCGCTGGTATGTGCACCATTAGTGTTAGCCAGTAGCCACGCTTCTAGGCCTCTTTGCTTTTGGAAAGAATGATTAAAACAAATATTAAAATATATTTTTTTAATCTTTTTTTTTTCTTTTCTTTTTTTACTAAGAGGTTGGCAGTCGACTACGGCTCCTTTCGATCGATTAGTCGACTATTCGACTAGTCGAGGTCAGCCCTATTATTTACCATTTACTTTGTGAGTCACAAGCCATTTACTGTTCCCTACTTTTACAATGGAGTTACCCCAGACGAAGAACCATTTGACTCCGTTTGACGTTTTCTGAGGAAAGCTTTTTTCATCCAGATATATACTAAATACAATTTCAGTTGTGTTCATTCATAGATCAAAACTTTCTGGTGATATATCACATTCACACTTGATTTTGATTGATTTTACAACTGCAAATACATGGGCTGTCCAAAAGATTTCTGTACTTATATGGTTCTTAAATTCAAGGGTTCAATTGGGAAAAAGCAGATTTTTGGGTTAGTGGGCAGGGTTGGGTTGGGCGATGGTTAAAGTCAAGAGTAGGGAATGCATGTAAGTCAATGCAATTACCCCAGTTTTGGTCTTGGTAAGTAAGAGTGTGTGTGTGTATACAGTATGTGCACTCTTGCATGTTGGCACGTGTGTATGTTTAAGAGAGCGTTCACGTGAACTGTGCGTGTGTTAGTGTTAACTGTACTGTAAAGAGAGCTATAATAAAAATGGCAACGTGATCCTCTGCTAGCTGTCTCTGGCTGCTCTCCGCTAAGTTCATACGACAAGTCTAATCCTCACCTAAAACAGGAGCAGGAAAAACAGACAAGTCAAGGCTGACCAGCAGGGAGTCATGCCCAAGGCTGGCCCTGCTCACCAGGCAGATCAGCAACCGCACATAGGGCCCTGCCTTCCTCAAGGGCCCCCAACCAGTCGGGATTTTATTTAAAAGATACATTTATAATTTTAAAAAGAAAATAATAATAACAATAAATGTAAATCTCAGTTGACTACCGAATTAGTAGTGGAATTGTTTAATCAAAGCCCTCTTAGTTATTTAATTGGTCATAGGGAGGTCAGTCAACCAATGAGAGGGACCCTCCAAACATCAATCATCATGCCATTTCAACCGGACGGTAAAATGTCGAAAGGGCTGTTCGAAAGTGCCCCCCAAATAATATTTTTTTGTATAGGGGCCCCCAAAAGTCTAGGAACAGCTCTGGACATACCGGTAGGACGCATGGCTGATCATAAGCTAACCGGAGATAATCTGGTTTCTCTGTGGCTGGTTGGCCGGTTGGAGGGAATGTGAGGTGGTTAAGAGTCAAGTCAAGTCAAGTCAAGAGTCAAGAGTTTTATTTTTCACGGCATACGAGTATACAATGAAATGCGGGTGGTCTTGCCCGCAACGATGTGCATAATACAATAGTAATAACATATAATGGATCCAATAGAACGACATTGTGCAATAAAACAAGTAAACAGAGTAGGGCATATCGGTATATGTACATAAGTTATTTACAGAGCATGGTAGGACATGCTAGGTCCTGTGGTAGTGCAATACACTGTTGGCTACGGATGAGGCACTGGGTCTTTATGTACATGCTATATTATACAATCTCAAGTTATACTATACTATTCTTAAAGTGACTTTTCCTTAGTGGCCATAAGTGTGGGCGTGTGCAGCATGAGTGTGTGCTTGCTCATGTTAAAGTGGCTGCTAGTGTGTGAGCGTGTACAGTGTGTGTGTCGTGTGTGTGCTTGTGTGTGGAGAGTTCAGTGTTCAAGGCTCTGATGGCCTGGGGGAAGAAGCTGAGCCGAAGTCTCTCTGTCCTAGTAGCTGGTGTTCGCAGGCGTCTGCCTGACCTCAGCAGCATGAACAGGCTGTTGTTGGGGTGGTGAGGGTCTTTCATTATTCTGCAGGCTCTGGATTTGCACCTCTTGTTGTATAGAACCTGCAGGGGTGGTAGTGCAATACCCGTGGTACGCTCAGCTGAGCGCACCACTCTCTGTAGGGCCTTCTTGTCCTGTGCTGTGCTGTTTCCATACCAGACAGTGATGTTTCCAGTCAAGATGCTCTCTACAGCTCCGGAGTAGAAGGACTGGAGTATCTCAAGTTCAAGTTTCAAGTTTCTTTAATAGTTGTCATACAGAAGTACAGAATACTTTCATACAAAATGCTTCTTACTGTTACGCTCCAGAGACTGTGCTAGACAAGATAGTATCAAACATAGTATACATGTAATTTAGAAGAAGAAAAAGAGGTCACAGTGTTCGGTATAGACATATGTACAATGTTCTGAGTTACCATATAATATACAATACTATGCAGTGTACTAATGTACAGTACTATCTAGTGCAAAGCAGAAATGGGATGAGGTACCATTTAGGTACAATTTACAGTAAGGTGTACGAGTTGTAGTGCAATCCTTCATCAATAAATATAAAGTGTGGGGAGTGGTTGCTACAGTGTGTTTGTTTAAAGTGGGTGTGTGCTATAATCAATTCCCAGATACTCTGAACTTCCTTAACTGTCTCAGGTGGTAGAGGCGCTGCTTCGCCTTTTTTACGACTGAGTATGTGTGTTGTTATGTCAGCTCCTCTGAGATGTGGACCCCCAGGTACTTAAAGCTGCAGAGACAGAGACAGGCATTCAAACATTTAAAATAATTTATTTTCACATTCAATTACAAACAGGTGAGGGATGTAAATGAACACATTGTCACATAAGATATAGAAACCTGCCAATTAACATAATTATGTGCTCAACTGACCATCAGGTTGAAGCATACAACGCATGCGCGTGCACACACACACACACCTACACACCTACACACCTACACACACACACACACACCCTTCTCAGTGTGAATGAGGTCCACTGTGTCTCAAAGGGCTCACTAGTAGCCAATCAGAGGGCAGAGATGACTACACCAGTGGAGCAGCTCCTTTGATCTGACCGCCGCTCTCAGCCGGTGAATATTCAGAAGGTCGGGGGTCGCTGCAATGGCTTTTCAACTCGGCTCAAGTTCAGTCTTTGTCAGCCCCCCCTCCTCCTCCCCAACCCCCCCCCCCATGTGTGTCTCACAATTCCCTGTATGACGATATGATAAAATAATGTAAGATCAGATAATTTAAGATCAGATAATGTAAGATTAGATCATCTAAAATCAGATAATGTAAGATTAGATCGTCTAAAATCAGATCATGTAAAATCAGATAATATAAGATCAGATGATGTACGCGGTGACTTTGAGGACACAATGTTGATGATTCAGATTCTCCCATGATGCCTTGCTGCATGGCGGCGTTTTTGTAGTTTATTTTGGGCTAACATTTTATGTTAACATAATCGGGAGAACTTTGTCAATACTGCATTGAATACCAAGTCAATAATGCGATCACATACCAAATTCATTACTGCGATCGGATACCAAATCAATCGACCAAGTCTGATAGACCACTGCATTTCCGGCTCAAGTTCAGTCTTTGTCAGCCCCCCCCCCCCCCCCCTCCCCCCTCCTTCTCCCCAACCCCCCCCCCCCCCCAATTCCCTGTATCACAATATGATACAATAATGTAAGATTAGATAATGTAAGATCAGATCATGTAAAATCAGATCATGTAAGAGCAGATAATATAAGATCAGATAATAGTATAGTATGTTTCTAGTATGTTTCTTCGTTTGTCTTTCAGTTCCATCCCTAGTAGGGCTGCACGACTAATTGAGAAAAAAAAATCGCGATCTCGATTCATAGACCTATGCAATCTAATTTCTAAATTATGACTTTCTTTTTAATAAAATAATTTTTATTTTTATTTCTTTTACATTTACTTACCTTTTTTATGATGACGATTCTGACTTGAGTTATTCTGTATGTTACAAGATACTTTTAAGTCAAGCACTTTCATATTATGTTATGTTTAAGTCAAGCACGTTGATATATGTTATGCTGTCTGTTTAAGAATGAGTGCAATAAATGATTTTATTGAAAAAAATATAAGAATCATGTGAGAGAATCGTGATCTCAATTCTTGGAGAGAAAAATCGTGATTCACATTTTTAGCAAGAATCGTGCAGCCCTAATCCCTATTATGTTTCTTGGTTTGTCTTTCAGTTCCAGTTGTACTCGGAGGCCAGCATCGCCCTGCTCCACCTGAACAGCCCCCAGGACTTCACGGATCTCACCCAACAGGCCAAGAAGAACCTGACTCTGGACGGGAAAGAGTTAACTATTAGCTCCGCCTACCTGTTCTGGGACCTCACAGCCATCTCACAGGTACAGACGCAGATCCTCGGAAACTTCCGGAACTTCTGAGTTACTGAAATCTCTCCGACCCACTAGTGTTAATGTGTCAAAAACTGGGAGAAATGTTGTAGTATTAGGGGACTACTGTAACAAGTTGACCCTTGCTGATACCGACCATAGTGGTGCAGGGGTGTAAAGTACACTTGAGTAATTGTACTTCGTTACAATACTTACGTACTGTTTTTGGGGATTTGTACTTTACTGAAGTATTATTAGGTTTGTATACTTGTACTTTTACTCTATTACATTTCAGAGAAAAAAAAACATACTTTTTACTCCTTACATCTAAAATGCAGACCTACAAGTACAAATCTCACAGGTCCAACGATTTTAATTAGTATATTTGTTTCTCTGGCCGAACTAATGTTAACGTTATTAATCCTGTGGCCGCACTTTATTTAAAAACAGCCAATCAAATCCCCATCAATGGAAAATGAACCCGCCCATACCGATGCTGATTGGTCCTTGTGCAAGACTAGAAAGCTGGGATCTTTGATTAAACACCTGCTACCAGAAGAATAGACAGTCGGAATCTTTTTTGACTTTTACTCATGTGTGTTTTTAGCCAGATACTATGGGCTAGATCCACAAAGAATGGATTGCACGGAGCAAGTTGCACCCTTGCTTACAATTCATTATGAATTGAAAATGGGGGACCCTGATGTAAACAAGACGAAAGTCCTTCTCGGGTCTGCATCCCCTTAACAATTGTGTGTATTGAGCCGTACTGTATTGTACCCATTCTGCAATCTGTTAATCAATCACTGTGCAGATTGATTGATTGAATGAAAGTTTTATTAACAGATTGCAGAATGGGTACAATACAGTACGGCTCAATACACACAATTGTTAAGGGGATGCAGACCAGAGAAAGACTTGAATTGTAAGTAAGGGTGCAACTTGCTCCGTGCAATCCATTCTTTGTATGACTTTTACTTGACTAAGATTTTGAGACGGTACGCATACTTTCACTTAAGTACAATTTCTGGGTACTTTTTACACCCCTGTAGTGGTGTAATAATTGCTACCAGTCAAACACAGCTCTGCAACTTGGAAACGGTTGGAAACGGATACATCAGACACTGAATGAACAACACAACACAGTATCTCTCCCATTGATCCTGACCACCAATGCTCAATAATGCCCTTTCAGGGATAGTATGGTTTCGCAAAATATCCAATTTACGGGAGGTCTATTTCTGCATCTCATTATATACCTCCAGTCCAAACAGGATGAAGATGTTTCAGCCAGTCGTTTTGAGGACAACGAGGAGCTCCGCTATTCGCTACGCTCGGTGGAAAGACACGCCCCCTGGGTGCGACACATCTTCATCGTGACCAATGGGCAGATCCCCTCTTGGCTCAACCTGGATAACTCCAGAATCACTGTCGTCCCACATCAGGTACACGGGGTTCGCACAAGGTCCTTGAAGTGCTTGAAGTGCTTGATAAAAAAAAGAAAAAGAAGTTGAGGCCTGGAATTCAAAATACCGTAATTCCTCTAATAGTGACCGGTATTCAATTACAAACCGGGTCTCTATTAATGGCCGGGTGCGCTCTTGAGCTAAGCAATTATAAGCCGACCTCCTAATACAAGCCGGGTTACTAATATACTGAGCTGCATACTGAGCTGCTAAGGTAAAGTTACTTGATTTCACTTTGAAAACGTTGAAATGACCAGTGACTACCTGTAATTGCACTGTTTACTATTTCATACAGTACTTGGTTTCAATAAATGAACCCAGTACATTGTACTGGGTTCAAACTGACACAAAATGTTGATTTATTCATTATGATACGTTTGAAAATTAGAAATATAGGCCTCTCTCTTATACATGCCTCCTCCTAATAAAAGCCTGGTACCAGCTACAGTTTAAGCAAATACAAGCCCGGGTCACTATTAGAGGAATTACGGTAGCCAATTTTTTTTACAAGGTGCTTAGAAAGTCCTTGAAATTCAAATCAACCATTTGCATTGAACGTTTTGTTCATCCATGATACAATAGTTTTTTTTATCTAAAGTATAACTAATTGTCGTTAATTGGTTTTAAGCCATAAATATTGGATCAGATTGGTTTTCAATTACAAAAAAATTGCTTTTAAATGCCCTTTCAAAATGAAAAAGAGTGCTTGGGAAAGTACTTGGAAGTCCTTGAATTTTATTTTGCAATGTGTGGGAACCCTGCCTGCCAGCCACATTAAACATTTATCCTCCAACCATCAGATACACTCTAGAAAAGCCATGGAACATCCATTTGTTGGATTTAGCTGGAGTACACCCTGACCTATTGAGAAGGGGAAAAAATACTACTCAACTTATACATGTCGGATCAATGAGTAATTCATGAAAATATTATGGTTCCCTTTTATTTTTTACAGTGTAAAGGTTTCTCAAAGTACAAATCACACATATTTTTTTCTTTCTTCTTCTTGGTGTCATGGTGCAACAATCAAAATGGTCATTCTAATCCAATTTCCATTGCAAATCTGTTTTCATATAAATCAATTAATATATCTATCGTATTACATTTAGCTCAAAAAGTAATATTTCCTTGTGAAATTGCATGCCATACGATATACCACCCAGCACCAAAAACAATACTGTGTGAATGAATGAAAACGTTTATTTAAAATGGACACCACAGCTACATTGGACCAGTCACAGTGGACAGACCACATGTGTTGTTTTGCGTGTTTATAGCACAAGTGCTAGTTTTCAACACCAGTCCATTGAGGCTAAAAGATAGAATAAAATGAACAGTATAAATACAGAATAAAAATCACAAATCAGAACAAATAGTTACCACAACAAGAGTCCAACAAAACCAATCTGCGTCTACATAATGTGAGCACTGCTGCTTTGATTTCAGCCATACCTTCAGTCCTCTGCTGAAGACGTTGACATTGGACTCCAGTTTTAAGCCAGTAGGCAGAGAGTTCCATAAGTTTGCCCCGTTAACGGAGAAGGCAGACTGTCCAAACGAACTCTTGCACATCATGGGAACAGTACAGTCATCATTATTGGAAGCTTGTGTGTTTGCTCTGCTAGAACTCCAACGTCTAACCACTAACGTTGGGGATGTCCCGATCGCATTTTTTTGCTCCTGATCCGATCCGATCATGTGATTTTGAGTATCTGTCGACACCGATCTTTCCCGATCCGATCTTTCACATTAGTAACCAATTTGACGCATTTTTGTCAGAAACTGGCGAAGCAAGACAAGCCCTTCTGTTCACTCAATAGCCCCAGTCGAGCGCGGCGGCTCGCATTACATTCACCATACGAGAAATATTCAAAGTTTCAATCTGTTTGCACATTTAGTATACATTCACAGTAGGGGTGTAACGGTACACAGAAGCCACGGTTCGGTACGTACCTCGGTATTGGAGTCACGGTTCGGTACGAGTTTGGTACAACAGAAAAAAAATATTTATAATTATTATTATTAACCCATTCTCGGCCAATCACGTGTTAAGGCAGGTTTCTCCGCCATGCGTTGTCTGCCAATCACGCTGTAAGGCGTGTTTGAGATCAATATTTCATATTTTCGTCATGGTATTCATATTTCACCCACGGAGTCTTGGCTGATGCTGTCTGAGCCATCACAACTCTGCAACGCTTCAATACCACCACCTGGTGGCCGATCTGCGAGTTGCCAAACCGGAAGTGCCCATTGGAGCTCGGTCCGTCCCCTATTTTCGTCCGGCCACTCGTTTATTGTCCCGGGGCTCAATACAGACACCGTCGATATGGATCTTTGCCATAACTCAATAATCAACATGATTTGGACGTGTATTAGTAATATATAAACCGGAAATGGATCGCATCGATCAACATCCCATAATTGGGATCTGTTTGCTCCACTCATCGCCCAACGCTACGAGGAGACTGGGGTGAGTTTCAGCGTTTTTCTTTATCATTTTCGATACAAACTGCTCTGATCAATATATCACCCATACTACATAAATCATTTAACGTCGGTCATTGAATTATAAACGACCCCCCCCCCCCTCCGTTCACCCGCAGATGATCAGTCATGACGTTTAGGACCATGTACAGTTGAAATGTTTTATATAGCATGGATCGGTATCAAACTGCATTTGATAATCTAATATATGCATTTATGCCTATATCTCACGTTCTATGAAATACTGCAGAAAACGATAACATATTTATAATCTAGACGGTATTTTAGTATGAATGTGTGAATGAAAAAGTAAAACGTTCCTACATCCTGAACGATAGATAATTGATGTTGAATGGGCCATAGTAATGTCAATTTAGAAATACAATTTAAAAAGTTATAGCCCTGCAAAGAAGGTGAACATCTCCATAGACAAATAGCGCTGGCAGAGGATGGTTTAGGATGATCAAAGTGGTGGCAGAGATAATTTTTTTAATACATTTTCATTTTATTTTTTAAATTTATATATTATATTCATTCAATAATTTTCTATAGGCTTGCCGTGGTAGTCAGTGATACTGGTGTCATTCTGTGTTCAGGCATCCAGAGAAAATTAATTGCCTAGTGCCCCTTTAACTACTTATAGGCTTGGTAAGTTTCAGTTTCACTTCTAGAGAGGATTTAACTTCACATGAAGCCGAGACTGAAGACTAGAGAACAGATGACATGTTACACAACAAGGGCAGAGGATTATTTGGATTTAAACACAATAGCAGTTCAACTGGAGAGGAGCTCAGATGATCAGTCCGAAAAAGTATGTTTCTTTTTTTATTTGATCAGTGTGAGTCCGGCGGGGGAGAATGTTGTTGTTGTTTGTTGGCGACGCGCGCGCGTGTGTTGGCGATGCGCGGCGTGTGTGTGTTGGCGATGCTTGCCTTGTGTGTGTGTTGGCGATGCGCGATGTGTGTGTGTGTGTTGGCGATGCGCGGCGTGTGTGTGTTGGCGATGCGCGGTGTGTGTGTGTTGGCGATGCGTAGCGTGTTGGCGATGCGCGGTGTGTGTGTTGGTGATGCGCGGCGTGTGTGTGTGTTGGCGATGCGCGGCGTGTGTGTGTATTGGCGATGCGCGGCGTGTGTGTGTGTTGGTGATGCGCGGCGTGTGTGTGTGTCTTTTCATTGGTTTTCTTTTGGTTAACATTATTGGGCGAACAAGAAAACGAAAAAAACTGTACAATTGTAATGACCCTGCAGGCTGCAGCTGTTCTTCTAATGTAAATGTGCCTTTCTCCGTGCACTTTTGCTCGCTCTGATGTCGGACTCTGTGTGCCCGGCCACGCGCGCTGTTCTCGCACGGACCTCGCGAGTGCCTGCATGCGCGACTGGTATGTTTGAGCTGTCACGTATTCGTCGTATGGCTGCACGTACCGTACTGTGACGGCCGTACCTTTAATTCGCGGGACGAATACACGTACCGTTACACCCCTAATTCACAGTGTTCGACTTACGTAATGATTTGCTCCATTTTGGTCTGAAACGCCCACTAATAATACTCACAAAGCGATTGTTGACGTTATCCAGGTGAACGTTCTTCATTCAATACAGCTGTTTGGCAGAGCAGTGAGAGCACCAGCCGTCCCCCAGTCCTCGCTCTAGTCACATAACGTTGAACGCACGCGGAACGTCCGCCTTACAAACATTGCAACTGGCTATTGGACTGGCTTCGGTTTCGATTTTAAAATGCTTCCAAACTTCTGACATTTTGTCTAGCTGCTCAGGTGTTACGAGTTATCAGGTGGACATAACCTGCCGGTGTTTTGGGAGCATTCAGGAGCGGAGCTTGTAGGTCTGCTATTTTCGGCACACGTCACTGTCGTGCGACGGTGTAAATCAAAGGAAATGCGTTTGTTTTGACAAATTCTTCTGCTCTGTGTGACAATAAATGAATGATGTTATGTAATTTAAAACCAAAATTAAGGCCTCAGTATGAGTTTAAGACGTGAACATGGTCATGTTTGTTGAATAAAAGAGAACCTTTTTTTTTTTTTACTCCAGATTTAAAACAAATTTAATAAAAATTCCTGATCCTCTAAAAATCATGTGATTGGATCGGGACATCCCTAACTAACGTGTGTGTGTGTGTATGCAGGACATCTTCCAGAACCGCAGCCACCTGCCGACCTTCAGCTCCCCTGCGATAGAGACCCACATCCACCGCATCCCAGGCCTCTCCCAGAAGTTCATCTACCTCAATGACGACGTCATGTTTGGCAAAGACGTCTGGCCCGACGACTTCTTCAGCCACTCCAAAGGACAGAAGGTCTGAGTCACTCCATCGCCGCTTCCTCCGTCGCACCGTTGGCTAAAAGCCTGCAACACCAGATTCATCATCCGCACGCAGCGCACACACGCACGCACGCACACACACACACAGCTTCTATCCCCAGGCCATCAGGATGCTCAATGACACTATGTAAAAACCCATCGTCTACATACACTACACACACATCCACACGTACACACTCACTTTAAAGGCCAACTTGCAGGTTAAACCCTACTCTGCAATTATGGGTAGTTTACATCATTGGTATCTAATTTAATTATAAATTTTTTTCCATTTGACGCTTTAAATGCCATTCAGAAAGGGTTAAAAAGGTCCACGCACGAATAACATGCACGGAGCAAGTCAAAAAGCTTATCAGACGCTAGCACGGCCGTGACGTCACTTCAGGCAACTTTATGCCTGTCCGGGTCATAGTACTACTGGCTATATGGCTCTTAGCAATATGGCTACTGTCGTGAACCATTTTAGATCGGGGCTTGTAAAAGAGTTTTGGGAACGAGTAAAATGTGCAGGTCCTCTTCTCAGACCTGTGGGGCAAAGCACTGCACACGCATCATGCAAGCTAGCAAGCTACACGTTGCGGCATGTTGATACGATAGCCCATTTAGCTTCACTCGGCGGCTACCAAGCTAAGCTAAGCTACGTTAGCTACTAACGTTGTATACACAATATTTACAACACAATGATCAAACACCTTATAACTACTACTACTATTGTCGTGTCCATAAGTTCCATGGCAGAATACTTGAGGACAAAGGTATACAAAGAGGAGAGAACCATTTTAAATCGGGCATTGTTAGGAGTTTCGAGAATGGCGGCTACCAAGCTAAGCTACGTTAGCTACTAACGTTGTATACACTATGTACAACGCCCACAATGATTTACATTATTACAAATATGGTAACGTGGTTGTGGCGTTTACAAATAGTGGCTAGCTTTAGAGATGAATGGCTATGATCACGGAGCAATAGTGTTAGGTGAAACAGATACATTTTCATTCATCACTCCTCGGCTAGTAGTAGCAAGGCTCTCTGCTTCCGGCCACTACCTGCCTGTGACTCTCAGAGCCCCTCGCTGCCCTGCACCTGACGTGACGTCATCATTAAGATGACACACGCACGTTATTGAACCATGGATTAAAATATGCATGTGCGTGGAGCTTGTGGTTTGGTCGACAAAATGTTTGATAAACACGCTAAAACTGGGTCAATTTCGAAAAATTTTCCCCCCTCTTCATGAAAGTCAGCGTTGGCCTAGTCACATTGTTTATTGAACAAAAATACAACCTGCAAGTTGGCCTTTAAATAAACACTCACCTTACCACTCACTTTACTCACTTTAGACACTTTAACACACTTTATATTTATCTATTATTAAAGAGATTTGCACTACATTCAATACCTCATTTGCACACTACCCCAAGTGTTGTACCTCTGCATTCTACCTCACTGTTACTCATTTTTACTCTGTATATGTATATTGACTTTACCTACTTTTTACTTCAAAATAGTTTACCGGTACTTACTTTCTCCTTACTGTATGTATCCCACTCTCAGGGGCTCATAAGAAACAAGCATTTCATTATAAAGTATTCTGTATTTTGTTCTGACAAATAAAAACAAACTTGAACTTGAACCACACTGTGTCCTTTAACCCTTTCACTGCCACACTACAGAAGGTTAACCCTTTACTATCACACTACCGACGTGTGATAGTAAAGGGTTAACCTTATGTAGTGTGGCAGTGAAAGGGTTAACCTGCTGTTGTGTGGCAGTGAAATGGTTAACCCATCTCCTCTGTGCAGGTGTACCTCACCTGGCCCGTTCCTAACTGTGCTGAGGGTTGCCCAGGGTCCTGGATCAAAGATGGCTACTGTGACAAGGCCTGCAACAACTCAGCCTGCGACTGGGATGGAGGGGACTGCCTGGGTGAGAGAAGCAACAACACCCTCCTCTAAAAATAATATCGATAATAAAAAAAAAAAATAATAAAAAAAATATTGTGACCTGCAACAGTGCAGCTTTAAAACCAGAGACAGTGGACAGACATACTTGTCTTTCTTGCCTGCAACTTAAAGTAATTGCTTTGCTTGTCCAAATGACAATACTGACCAAATTGAGATTTATTTTGTTTGCTTTCTAATTTAAAATACAGTTTGAAACCGTCTGTACACAGTAGGCTATGTATGCTAGCAGAGCTAGTCTCCAGTCGCGAGTCACGGTGCACGGTGGTTTGTCCACCAAAAAAGCGCCAAAAGATAGAAAATAAATTAGCAGAGCCAGAACTAGACTCCCCTGGAGCCACAGCCAGCAGAGAAGCCTGTTTACTTTTGTTTTCAAACCAGCCGCAGCCTGAGAACTGGAGTGTGAGGGGCTGTAACACTAAAGATGGCGGCAACGACAAAGAATTGCTTCAAAATAAACATGCATTTGTTTAAATAATAATAATAAAAAATAATAATAAAAAAAAATTAATACTAATAAAAATATCGATAATTATCTATATCGAACGATATGAAAAATGTTATCGTGAGATATCGTGATAACATTTTTGGCCATATCGCCCAGCCCTGCTCTTAACCCTAACCGGATGACATTGTGTCTAATGTAGGAGCTCGACGGCATAGATGGGTCTCTCTGCAGTGTCATAACTAGGGTTGGGTACCGTTCACATTTGAACCGATCCTGTGAATCGGTACCTTTTTTCTGTACTTTAGACTCAAATTTTTTTTAGCTACCTACCTCAGTTAGTTAAAATTAGTCCAAACTTCTAATTATTTATTATCATTATTTATTTAGAACAATTTGTTAATATATATATATATATGTATATACACACACACATACGGTATCTTTAAATATAATTTGTTTTACAAATAACAAGTATAAAACTATTAAACAAACCACTCTAGCAGCAATGAACTATTATGCGGAACTAAAAGGTACACATCTATATATTTAAATTAAGGCTGTCAAAGTTAACGCGGTATTAACGGGTTATCGCCCGATTCTATTAACGGCACTATTTCTTTTAACTCACGATTAACTTTTAAGAAAAGTTTTTTTTTTTTTTTTTGTTTAACCTTCAAAAATAAAATGTACTAGACTTCACTCAGGTGTATTATTGATGCTCTCATTGATACTATGTTTGTTTCTGAAGTGTGTGTGTGTGTGTGAGATGTATATAGAGAGAGAGGGGGGTGAGAGAGATGAGGAAGGGGCAAGAGAGAAAGAGAGCTGGGAGAGTGTGTGTGTGAGAGAGAGAGGGGGGTGTGTGATTACTAGGGATGGGTACCGAATTCTGTACTTTTGAGGTACCGAACCGAAACACGTCGGTACTACCGAGTAACGAATCAAGTGAGAAACCGATTTTTTTTTTTTTTTTTTTTTCATGTCAACGTTCACACGCACAATATATGCTTACCTAGGATTTGACTTGATTCAACAACAAAGCAGTCGGAGCAATGACGAGCCGAAAACTGTCGAAATTGTAGTTATTTGAAGTTTGGATTTTTTTTTTTACGACTGAGGTAGGTAAATTAAATTTCTTGAGACTAAAGTACAGAAAAAAGGTACCGTTGGGTACCGGTATCGATTCACAGGTACCGGTATCGGTTCAAATGTGAAAGGTACCCATCCCTAGTGATTACTCAGCCCTTGTGTGGGTGAATGTAACAAGTTCCTAACGTTTTCTTGCCCCTATTATTTCATGCACACTTTATTCATTGTTTTAAATTATTATTTTCTTTTAATAATTGTGCATCACTCTGTTTTGAATTTTATGCAAATTTGCAATGCATGAGGGTCATCCTTTTGTGTTAAATGGCTGCATAAAGCAAGCATTTGTTGACTCATGTTGATAAGAGTATTAAAACTTGAAAAAGATCCATTTAAGGTAGATAAAAAAATATATATGCGATTAATTTACGATTAAACGCGAGTTAACTATGGACAATCATACGATTAATCGCGATAAAATATTTTAATCGATTGACAGCACTAATTTAAATAAATATACCTGAAGATGCTGAACAACTGCTTTGTTGTTGTTGAATCAGGTCAGCGTGTATTGTGCGCGTGAACGTTGACGGGAACGTGCGGTAAACGAAACGTTGACGTCATCGGACTTAAAAAAAAATTTAAAATTGTTTGCATTACCGAAACTCTGTAGTACCGACGTGATTTGGTCGATACCCTTAAAAGTAGGGATGTCCCGATCACATTTTTTATATATATATACCGGTGTATATATATATATATATATATTTTTTTTTATTTTTTTTTTTATCCCAATTTCTCACATTACATTCACCCTGAATGTTGACGTTATCCAGGTGAAAAGTTAACTTCATTCAAGCGAGGCATTGCAATCCTTGACATAGATCATTTGATGTATAATTAAATCAAAGGAAATGCGTTTGTTTTGGCAAAATTCTTCTGCTCTGTGTGACAATAAATAAATGAATGATGATATGCAATTTAAAACCAAAACTAAGGCCTCAGTATGAGTTTAAGACGTGAACATGGTCATGTTTGTTGAATACATTTTTTTTAATAATAAAAAAAAAAAATCCAGATTTTTTATTTATTTTTTGCCGATCTTCGGAAAATCGGATCGGGACATCCCTACTTAAAAGTACCGGATTCTGTACCCATCCCTAACCATGGGGCAGAATGCAGTGGACACACTGGTCAAATGTATAAAAACATTCATGGTCTGACTCTGAAACAGACATGGCTGATAACTAATTATTAACTCATTCTGCGCCATCGCTTAATGTGCCAGAGGGCGCTAGTACGCCACCGCTTTAATCAATGGGGGGACTGCGGGATTTGCGAGTGCTTAAAATATATCTTATATTATAGCTATGGGTCTAATACACCAGTCGATTGTCAGTGAGTTGCTTCCAGTCAACATGTACAAAACGGATTGTTTTTTCATCCGTACATTTCCGTTTTATACCGTTTTGAATACGAGTATAGTTTAGGTGATTCTTAGTAATCCCAGGAAAAGATGCGATAGTAGATAAGATTCCCTTTAGTGGAATACACTAAACACGTTGTCATTTTTCGCCTGATTATCGAATCTTCCTGAAATCAACGCTAGATTATCATTATTATCCTTCCTCATGCAAGAATGAAATGGCCCTCGTAGCGCTGCGCTCGCCCCGCCACCTCCTGCACTCAACGGTAAACAGCCACACACACACACACACACACACACAGCCGCGATCGCGGTAGAAAGAAATATCAGATCAACGCAAGATTTTATATATGGTATCTGATGTAATGCAAAAGAAATAATCCAATTATCTGATCGCCATTCCAAATACTGCTCGTGGAGGTCCGTCCTACATTGCCCGGCATTGCATATGAAGGGGGGGGGGCAGCATAGCAGATGTAACGTTGTAAAGGCTAGTCCTGCCGGAGTATTTAAACCCCGCCCGCAGGGCTCAGATCTGCCCTGAAAATAAACTACACCATTTCTATTGTACCATTGTTCTGTTCTTGACTTGTTTAAAGAAGACCTGTACGGCCCATGGGGACATTAACGTGTGTTGTCGGGCCCTATAAATAAATTTGATTTGATTTGATTTGATTCTAATAGAGTGCAATACCGACTGGAAGGCGTAGGCGGCGGTATTTGCCCTTTTGCAAGCTCAGACCCATTCCCAATGATAACGTCAGGCTGGATGGATGAAAAATGAATGGATATAGCTAATAAAAGAAATAACGATTAAAACCCGACGTTTCTCGTGATTGGCGCTGAATGGTTGGCGAGTTAACCCGACTTTTTCCGTGATTGGTGCAGAATGAGTTAAGGCAATTAGCGTTAATGTTGAAAATTGCAGACTTCTCACACTTCTCGTTACCATGCAGTAAATGGACCGCATCTAATATAGAGCTTTTATCCAAAACGCTTTACAACTTATGCTTTCACACATTCACACACACATTCACACACACATTCACACACATTCACACACCGACGGCAACGTGCCGACCTGCTCATCGGAAGCTGTTAGGCGTTAAGTGTCTTGCTCAAGGACACTTCGACACGCTGCTGGGAACCTTCTGATTACCAGACGACCGCTCTACCTCCTGAGCCACGGTCCCCCCCCCCCCCCGCAGTCTAATATGATGAACATCGATTAAATTACCTTGCATGTAATTTTACGCCACCTAAGCAGAAGAAAGGTCCTTCTCAATATCATGGTCTATTTATTTAGTTTTCAGAGTCTGACTTTATTTAGTTTTCATCATCGCCCAGCCCCTATCTCTAACATTCCTTTCACACACACCACACATCCTCACTCACACTCTCTCTCACACTACAAAATGTCACAAAACATAACTGTACATTACTATATTATTGTATATACGGTAGTACTTTTCCTTAATTCTTAATCTTAGCATTGTATTTTATTCGTATTACTTTTTAGCATGTCTATTTTATTATCTATTCTATTTTATTATTTGTATTTTTGCAAAAATGTTGCACAATCGAGGCGGGCATGGCCACCTTCATTTCACAAACAAAGCGGGGCTTGCGAGTCGCAACTCACTTTTGACGCTCCAAGGTGTTTAATTGTGACAAAGTTCGAAACGTTGTATCTGCAATTTTTTGTCACAATTAAAACACCTTGGAGCATCAAAAGTGAGTTGCGAGCCCCGCTTTGTTTCATGTACTACTGTTTTTACAGTTGGGCTCAGCACCAAGGAACGGAGGATGTGCGTTATAAATCTTTTCTGCACCTTCATTTCACTACATGTCTTGTGTATGTATGTGACAAATAAATCTCTTGAATCTTGATTCCTTCCACTTCTTCACAGGTGCGGGGGGTAACAGTCGGTTTGGGGCTGTGGCGGGGGGTGGAGGTGCTGGCGGTGGTGGGGGGCAGCCCTGGCAGTTTGCAGGGGGTCTGGGTGGCCTAGGGGGCGTGTCCTACTGCAACCAGGGCTGTGCCAACAGTTGGCTGGCGGACAAGTTCTGTGACCAAGCCTGCAACGTGCTCGCCTGTGGGTTCGACGTGGGGGACTGTGGCCAAGGTGAGCTCAGAGAAACAGGGTTCGCACACAAGGTCCTTGAAGTGCTAAAGTGCTTGATTTTTGTCAAATAAAAAAAGTCAAGGCCTGGAATTCCTTGAAAACAGAAAAACAAAATACCTGCTGTCGTGTGGCAGTGAAAGGGTTAACCGTTTGGTAGTGTGGCAGTGAAAGGGTTAACCGTTTGGTAGTGTGGCAGTGAAAGGGTTAAAGTGCTTGATTTTTGTTAAAAAAAGAAACTCAAGGCCTGGAATTCCTTAAACAACCAATTTTTTAACGAGGTGCTTAAAAAGCCCTTGAAATTCAAATCAACCATTCACATTGAAAGTTTTGTTCATCCGTGATAAAATAGTTCTGAATCAAGAAATATATTTTTTAACTGTTTTGTAACTGATCGGAAATAGGTTTTAAGCCATACATATTGGATCCGATTTTCTTTTCAACAAAAAACAGCATTTAAAAGTGAATTGTATCCTTTTTAAATGCCCTTTTAAAATGGAAAATGGTGCTTAGAAAAGTACTTGAAAGTCCTTGAATTTCATTTAGCAATGTCTGTGGGAACCCTGGTTCAGAGAAATTTACTTATTGTTGATTGTACCTTGTTAAGGGCTCCGTTTTCTAAGTGTTTTCCACTCACAAATCACCTGCTACTGTTAGTCCTTTACTTGTATCAAGAGCTCAGTCATTTATTCATATACATTTTTTTTTAAATAAATTGGTTTATTGCAATTTTCAACTAACAATCTTCACACAAAAAAGTATAGAAAATGTAAACAAATACACCCACACATCCATCGTGATGTTTATGTTTGAATCCCAGAGTGGGCCTTTATTTAATATTCATGCCCTTTTTAACATCTTGGCCAGGGACTACAGATGAAATCTAGCCTTTGGCTAATTCTGGCGTATTTACATCTTTAATGTTGATTAATATGCACTGTCCCCTTTTGCAAATAAACGTAAATGGCCATCATGTCGTCGCTCCAGAGCACTTGGACCAGCTGTACCACGTGACCCTGTCGAGGAACCAGAGCCTGTATACCCTTCCCGCGGGCGAGACCAGGCCCTACTTCAGCTTCGACGGCGTGGCCCGCCGGGCGATCGAGGCGCAGGTCGCCGACAACCCGGCGGTGCGGCACACCTCGGTGGCCAACAAGTGGAAGACCGTCCACCTGCTGCTTCACCCGGGTCACAATGCCACGCGGGTCCACTACAACCTCACCTTCCAGCGGGACGACGAGACCGAGTTCACCATGAGCTTCGTGGTGGCGGTGGACACGCGCGAGCTCCCCGCCGCAGGGGCCAACAACAACGTGTCCCGACCCGGCGACGGGGGAAGCAAGGAGCCGAAGCCCACGTCGACCCCGGAGCCCGAGGTCCCTTTCCCGGACGTCCCTGAGGACAGGCGGGGTCCTAAGGTAAAGAGGAGGCCCCCCGGAGAGCGGGAGGTGCCCGTGGTGGAGGTGCCCGCGGTGGACGTGTCGCTCTTGCCCGCCGTGGTGCGCAGCGAGCTGCTGAGGCTGGAGGAGGAGCTGTTGATCGGGGATATCACCGTGAGGGGTTATAATCTCACGAGAGCCACCCTCCTGGAGCCGTATAGGACGCTGACGCCGCCCCCTTCGCGTCGAGAAGGTGTAGACTCACGACCGGCCGGTGGGAGTGAGGTCAAATCCCAGCCGGAGACACAGGAAGACGGCGTGAAGGCAGAGCGAGAGAATGCCAAACAGGAAGAGGAGGCAGACAACCAAAAGCCAAATATAGACGATGTCAAAAAAGATTCGGCTGAAAAAGACCAACCGAAAGCCCCGACTCCTCCTCCTCTCATCCCAATTCGTATCGACGATGACCTTCCCGAACGCCCGGAGGGCACTTTTCGCAACAACGCGGAGCCCCCCCCGTCCTCCAAGCTGCTGGACACCGTGGTGGGCCGAGGGAAGGGCCTGAAGGACCAGGCGGAGCCGCCCAGCCTGTTGGGCCGAGGGAAGGGCCTGAAGGACCAGGCGGAGCCGCCCAGCCTGTTGGGCCGAGGGAAGGGCCTGAAGGACCAGGCGGAGCCGCCCAGTCTGGTGGGCCGAGGGAAGCGCCTGGAGGACCAGGCGGAGCCACCCAGTCTAGTGGGCCGAGGGAAGCGCCTGGAGGACCAGGCGGAGCCGCCCAGCCTGGTGGGGAGGAGGCTGCAGCACTACATCTCCTCGGACAGAGGGTTCCTGCCCTGGGAGAGGAGCAAGTACTTCCAGGATCTGCTGGAGGTGAGAATCTACATTATTATTACATCTGCATCTGGTATTAACGTCTAAATCAAATCAAATCAAATGTATTTGTAAGGCCCCGACAACACATGTTAATATCTCCATGCTCCCGACACGTCTTCTTTAAACAAGTCAAGAAGAGAGGGCGGCTACGTGGCGTAGTGGGCAAGGCGCTCGCCACGGATGCAGAGACGCTGGGATCGCCTGTTCGATCCCAGCGCTCCACATTGCTTTCAGTTTAGCTGGTTGTCCGTACTAATACACATTGGCCATATTAGGGGGTGGGAAACTGATGGGTGGGGATCGGGCGTTGTGGACAGCGACTCCTACAGGTCGGTTGGTGCGCCTGCGCAGTAGAATCAGGAAGTGTCGGGGGCAGCGTGAGCCTCCCACGCGTTACTCCTCGCCACTGAGAGATCGAGCTGCGCAGGTGAAAAGATGCGACTGCTGTTACCTCAAGTACCGGAGGGGACTTGTGCTATGTATGACTTAGTCCACATTGCAGCCGGCTTGTGGGAGGCAAGAAACAGCGTTCGTGACAGGGGAGGGTTGAATTGGACGATACGAAATTGGGATGGGAGAAAATATAGAAAATGGGAGAAAAAGTGGATAAAAAAAAACAAGTCAAGAAGAAACATCGCAATAAATCAAGAACAAAGACAAAAACACCAGGAAATCCAAAATAAAATTAAATGTTAAATAAATTAAATAAATGAATGCAACACTCCAGTCAAAAGCACACGACGGGCGAGCGACGTCGCCTGGCAGTGGCGATGCGAGCGGCTGTCACTCAACGACAATCGCTTAGCACCCCACACCAGACCCGACCCGACCGTTTAGGTCCATTAAACCGGTCCATGGCCGTCAGATAGACTCATTGGTTGTGCGTAATGTAGGAGAGAGATAGAGAGAGAGAGAGAGCACAACTCATTGACTGATTTAAATTATTATCACATCCCATCTCCAACTAACGTTATTTATTTAAATTGTTCCTGTTAATTAATAATTAACATAAGTAGCATGGTAATAATACATTATTATTATTGATCAATTAATGTATTGATACATTTATTTATATTACAAATGATACACCAGTAGAAGTCATGTTATTTCCTCATTGTCCTTGCTGTGTTGCCTGCCGTCACCAAAAAAAATAGGATTGAGGCGATATTTAGCCAAGGCGACAGAAGTTGCTGCGCGATCGTCGCTCGAAAATCTCCTGCCGTGTGGGTTGTCTAATTCATAACAATGGAAGCGATACAATTCTGTCGGTCGCCTCGCTTAAAAAAATCGTCGTCTGGCAAAAATTGCCCACTGTGTGCGTTGGACTTCTCAGACATACCCCATGCGAAGGTAAGGATAAACTCACTAAAAACCTAGCAATAGGAAAAAAGCACCACAGGCAATGTGGAGGGGAGAAACCTTGGAAGGGCCGTTCAAGGGGGGATCTCCTTTCTTAGATGTCGGTGATAGTAGTGTTGCTATAAAACAGGCTAAACAGTTTATCTATGGTGCCCACAATCACAAAAGAGCCCTTGAGCAAAGACACTGAACCCCAAACCTGTTCCAGGGGCACTGCACTCTGGGCTGCCCTGCACCCCGACCTCTCTGGGCGGCACGGAGGTGCAGAGTCTGTCTACAGAGAAGTCTGTTCATTCTGCCACCGTCTTGATAACGGAGACTAGCTGACCTTAGGTATATAGGTCTATTTATATACCTTGCTCAATTTTCAACCGTTTGGTTTGTTAAAAAGTTAAAACGTCAGATGTAGTTATCATACTGCATACTTATAATGGACTTTCATATGAAAATAATTTTTTTTTAATACAAATTCTTCCATGCAAGAATCATAGCCACATTAACACATTGAGTGCCAACGTCGAGATTAGTCGTCTTAACTCGCCATGCGTTGAGTGCCAATGACGAGTTTTCTCGTTTTGTTCTCGTTATTTCTTTTATTAGCAATATCCATTCATTTTTCATCCATCCAACCTGACGTTATCATTGGGAATGGCTCTGAGCTCGAAAAGGGCAAATACCGCCGCCTATCGTCTCCCGGATGGTATTGCACATCATTGGATTGGATTGGCTGAAAAAGTGCATCGAAAAAATAACTCCGGTCCACGTTTTACTTCTGGGGCATGCATCTGGATACTATTGCATTGACTGAGGGGACTGGAAGAAGCGTTGATTATCTGTTTCGGAGTATAACGTTGGATCAATAAACGCGATCGATATTTGGAATGGCGATCAGGAATTGGATTAATCTTTTTGCAGAACATTGATGTGAGGTAAGGACTCTATGTTACCAGTTTTGGGTTAATCAGTTTATTTGAAAACTATTCATAAATCAGCCGAAAATTACGTGTTTTGTGTATTCCACTAAATGGCTATTATCGCAGAATTTCTCTGAAATTACTAGAACTCTCCGAAACTATACTCGTATTCAAAACGGTATAAAACGGAAATGTACCAATGAAAAAACAATCCGTTTCGTACATGTTGACTGCAAGCAAGTCATTGATAAGCGAGGGCTGTTTTAGACCCATAGCCATAAATTAAGATATAGTTTAAGCGTTCGCAAATATCCCCGACCTCCCATTGACTAAAGCGATGGCACGGAAGGGGTTATCTGGGCATAGGGGCGTGGCTCTCAATGTGTTAATAACGTTTGTAATAAACCAAACCGTTTGTAAATCCGTCAAGATTTCAGCCAGTTAACACATCCACCGCCGGAAACGCTTTAAAACGTTATTGCCCGCCATGCTTATACCGCCAGACCACGCTGTACAGCAATATTGAGATCAATATTTCATTTTTTCGCCATGGCATTCATAATTCATATATACACCTCCGGCGCTGCAGCTGGACCCTACGGCTAAAAAAAACAACGGCTCAATACCGCCGCCTGGTGGATGGTCGGGCGAGTTACACTGGTAAACGGGATATGACTGCTGTGCGTCCATTAAATTCATCCGGCCGTCAGACATTGTTGCAAGGCTCCCGACAGATACTATAGTACATATCGATCGCTTTATAAACTTAATAATCGATATGATTTCGGTGTTTATTGCGACATACAAACCGGAAAAGGACCTACAGTAGGCGATCGACGTCCTATACCTGCGATCTTTCACCGCCAGTCTCATTGACGCACGGTAAGAGGAATAGAACGTTATTTCCAGCCCAATTGTTTATTCTTTTCACTGCAAACCGATCTGATCAATATATCACCCATACTACATAAAGCATTTACTGACGATCACGGAATTATAAACGACCCCCCCCCCCCTTTCATCCGCGCATGATGAAGCATAACGTATAGGATCATATACAGTAGATTTTTTTAATATAGCGTGTATCGGGAATAAACGGCAGTTGATAATCTATATATGCGTTTATGCCTATAACTCACGTTCTATGAATTACTGCAGAAAACGATAAAAACATACTTATATTCTAGAAGGTATTTTTGGAAGAATCTATGAATGAAAAAGTATAACGTTCCTACATCCTGAACGATAGATAATCGATGTTGAATGGGCCATAGTAATGTCAATTTAGCAATACAATTTAAAAAGTTATAGCCCTGCAAAGAAGGTGAACATCTCCATAGGCTTAGAGTGGTGGCAGTGAGCCTACATTGATGGATAGAACCGTGGCAGGGAATGTGTTAAGAGTATTTTTGTTTGTGCAGATCATCACCTTAGAGCAGTAGCACCGTAGCAAGATGGCCGCCGGTGAACTACGCGGGAGACTCCGCCTTGAGCCATCTAGTCGTTATATATAATATCTATGGTTGTGACACCTCATCGGGTTGTCTACTGTGTAGAGGGGAACTACTTACACATTTTGAATCTCTTCGGGCTCCCTAGGAAGAGGAGCGACTGCAGGAGGAACTGATGTACGAGGCTGATGGCGCCGCCACAGGTCGGAGGCTGAAGGACACCTTTGCAGACTCGCTGCGTTACGTCAACAAGCTGCTGAACGGACAGTTTGGTTTCACTTCCCGCAAAGTCCCCGCCCACATGCCCCACATGATTGACCGCCTCATCATGCAGGAACTCCAGGACACGTGAGTGCAGGGTTCGCACAAGGTCCTTGAAGTGCTTAAAGTGCTTGATTTTTGTCAAAAACATTTCAGGGAATTCCTTTAAAATGACATGGTGCTTAAAAAGTCCTTGAAATTCAAATCAACCATTCGCATTTAATGTTGTTCATCCATGATCAAATTGTCTGAATCAAGAAATCGTTTTTATTTATATTTTTTTAATAACATCTGACGAGTTGCTGTCTCGCGTGCTCCAACTGCTTTTCCTCATTTCTTGGCGTGTGATACTCTAGCTGGCAAGCAGGCCAAGAAGATGCTTAAAAAAACAGCATTTAAAAGTGAATTGTATCCTTCGAGTGACATCCTTGAACATTTTAAATAGTAATTGGAAAAGTACTTAGAAGTCCTTGAATTTCATTTTGCAATGTCTGTGGGAACCCTGGTTCATGGATTGGCTGATTCAGTCTGCAATAGTATGAAGCTCCTAAAAACATGCCTTTGTTCATGGGCATTTTCTTAATCTGTTATAGTTTTGTATTATTGTGAAGAGTTTATTTGTTTATCAGTTATTGAGAGTTTGAAAAAAGAGTTTGAATGTGGCCACCAGTGATGTCATTGGGGACATTGAATCCTTTTGTTGTGTTAATTACACAACAATGATAAGGAAATGATAAGGCAGCAGTTCCTATAAGACATGGTATTGCTATTTTCTCATCTACATAAGTTCATGGTGCTGTCCCCGATGACATCACTGTTGGCCATATTCAAACTCATTTACTCTCAATAACTGTCAAACTATAAAAAAAAAAATCAACTTTTTTATCCCCCTTTAACCAGTTTGTTTTGCTACATCTATACACAGCTACCATTTCTAGAGTAGATTTTCAGATTCCTTTGCCCTCATCTGTTAGGATCTCTGTTTAACAGTACTGTATATTTGCATATCTTGTATGTCACAAATGTAACAGTACTATATACCTGTATGTCATGTATGTCATAAATGTCATGATATATAATTATCTGTATATCTGTATGTTGCGTATGTCATTATGGATTGAAAATGGGGGACCCTGATGTAAACAAGACGAAAGTCTTTCTCTGGTCTGTATTCCCTTAACAATTGTGTGCATTGAGCCGTACTGTATTGTACCCATTCTGCAATCTGTTAATAAAGTTTTCAGTAAGTAATCAATCGATCAGTAGGAAAACCGACCACACGATCACAGTGTAGAACCACCCGAGGCACTGGGGCAAAAACGTCATCTGCGTCTCCTCTCCTTTACCTCCCAGGTTCCCGGAGGGGTTCGACCAGACGTCGGCGCACCGCGTGCGTCACTCGCAGGACATGCAGTTCGCCTTCTCCTACTTCTACTTCCTGATGAGCGCCCTGCGGCAGCTCAACGTCTCCCAGGTGTTCGACGAGATCGACACCGACCACTCTGGGGTGCTGTCGGACCGGGAGATCCGCACCCTCGCCACCAGGATCCACGAGCTGCCCCTGAGCTTGCAGGTCAGACCGGGAGGCGTTTGGTTATTCACGTTAAAGGAACACGCCAACATTTTGGGAAATTAGCTTACAGTCTTCTCCAGAGAGGGACAAGAAGATAGATACCAGTTTCCTCTCTGTGCGTTCTGTAGAAAGCTATCTGGCTAGCCTAGCTTAGCACAATGAATGGAAGCGGACATGGCCGGTGTTAGTTGGACAATGCCTAGGCTAACCAGTCATGTCCGCTTCCAAGTTCAGACATCCTACTATATCAGTAAAGAAGACGATACAGAAGGTGTGTGAACTGCCAACTCTCCGTTTGGTGCTAAAATGTGTGTATCTTTCTGTGTGGTGTGTTCCAGGATCTGACTGGTCTGGAGCAGATGTTGATCAACTGTTCCAAGACGCTGCCCACCAACCTCACTCATCTGCACTCAGTCAGGCCCACCCAGGAGGCCTACTACGACCCCAGCATGGTGAGTCATACTGGGAAGAGACGGAGATGATGTCATGCTAGCATTCAGCATTTTTAGATTATATATTAGATTAGATTTAGACTATTGGATTATTAGACTTTGTGTTGCATATTCTTACCATTTTAGCATTTTTAGATTATATATTAGACTAGATTTAGACTATTGGATTATTAGACTATATATTGCATATATTTAGCATTTTAGCATTTTGTTTTTAATTTTTTTGATTATATGTTAGATTAGATTAAAAAAAACATTCCTCTCTTTCTGCTGTACAGTCCTTGTCCTGAGTGTACATATCTGTTCAATTGACTATGTCCGAAACAATATCTATATATTTCTTTTGTGGTGTATTCGCTGTAGTCTATATTCAACAGACCTATATTTTGACTACTTATACGTAGTTATATGCAATATGTATATTGTTTACATTCAACAGACCTATATTTCGACTACTTATATGTGGATATGTGCAATATGTCTGGGATATATGTGTACAGTTTGACCTACTGCTCATTTCATATTGCAATGAAAAACTTCAATAAACAAAGTTTTGAAGAAAAAAAAGATTAGATTTAGATGATATATTGTAACTATATTTATTGTGGGGGGAAATAACTGAGAGGGCATACATACCCTCATCTCACACCTCTTTGACCATTATGCGCATGTCCAGAGTTAATTATATTGTATAATGTTTACACTGCCTTTTTATTCTATTTCTATTTTTTATTTCTCCATTGTACTATAATTCTGTGACCTGTACCTGTATGTCTTCTACTACCTGTACCTCCCCTCCCCCATGCTGCTATGATACCGAATTTCCCCAAGGGGATCAATACAGGAATACTTATCTTATCTAGCGGAAATGCTAGGAGTGGGGTATGAAGCATTCTAAATTGTTCTGCTAAGCGAGGGGCTGGGGGCGAGGGGACTCCCAGTTTGTGATGAATGTAGACAATCCCTTCACCCTCACCTGATGTACTGTATGTTGACCTCAGGTAAACAAACTGACCAAAGGAATCACTTTGTCAGTCAGGTGAGGTTAATGTTCAACGAATGACGAGAAGGACTTATCTTGCGTACCAAATTCATTACTGGAAGGTTTATATTACAAGACCAGACTAGTTGGTAGAAATAGAGTGTGGTACCAAGGGGTGTAAAGTACTTGAGTAATTGTACTTTGTTACAATACTTTAGTACTGTTTTTGGGGATTTGTACTTTACTCAAGTATTATTAAGTTTGTATACTTGTACTTTTACTCTTACGTTTCAGAGAGAAAAAACATACTTTTTACTCCTTGCATTTAAAATGCAGACCTACAAAGTACAAATATCGCAGGTCCAACTATTTTAATTAGTATATTTGTTTCTCTGGCCGAACTAACGTTAACGTTATTAATTAACTTTATTTAAAAACGGCCAATCAAATCCCCATCAATGGAAAATGAACCTGCTGCTGATTGGTCCGTGTGCAAGACTAGAAAGCGGGGATCTTTGATTAAACAACCTGTTATGAGAAGAATAGACAGTGACAAGCTACAGAAGATGGCCACAAACTATAGTATGAGTAATGAAGAGGCCGAAATGGAACATTTCATTGCCCCGGAATAAAAAAAAGTTTTTATTTAAAATGTTTAGTACTTTTTTTGTAGTTTTAAGTACATTTAAAAGTAGAAACTTTTTTTTACCTTTACTCAAGTGTGTTTTTAGCCAGATACTCTGACTTTTACTGGAGTACGATTTTGAGACAGTGCCCATACTTTCACTTAAGTATAATTTCTGGGGCGCGGCCGGGTAGTGCAGCAGTCTGTCTACCACCACAGAGCCAGTGGGATCGAATCCGGCTGTGGTGCCTCCGGCTTGGCCGACCGTCCATACTAACACAATTGGCAGTGTTAGTGGGTGGGTCCTGGTTGTTGTAAACAGCGACTCCTACAGTTCGGTCGGGGCGCCTGCACAGCAAGGGAAGGATCTGGGGGAGGTAGTGTGACCTTCCACACGTTACACTCTCCCAGTGAGAGTCCGCGCTGCCAGGTGAAAAGAAGCGGTGGGCTGGCTGCACATGTGTCGGAGGAAGCATGTGATAGTCTCCGCCCTCCCAGACCGACGGTAGGGGGTAGAGTGCACAACGACCAGGAAGGGGATTGGGAATTGGCATAACGACTAACATTGGGATGGGAGAAAAACGGAAAAAGAAGGGGTAAAAAGATAATTAAAAAAATATATATATATAATTTCTGGGTACTTTTTATACCCCTGGTGGTACCTCTCATGCATTATTTAGCGGTATATTTCAATATGAAACCGCTCTGCAATTCGAAACTGGCCCCCGTAAATGTCCAAACCCACCCACCCACCCTCTCCTAATGTACAGTTTCCTCCCCCTCGTATTTATATATTTTCTGTTAGGATCTCTGTTTAACAGTACTGTATATTTTTGCATATCTTGTATGTCACAAATGTAACAGCATTTATGACATATGTCATTGTCATGTACCGGTATGTCATAAATGTCATGATATATATCTGTATGGCCCCGATAAATGTTTTTTATTCGACTAAGAGATTGGCCAGTCGACTACGGCACCTTTCGACCGATTAGTCGACTAATCGACTAATAGGGGTCAGCCCTACAGTACTGTATACATGTATGTCATGTATGTCATTAATGTCATGATATATATCTATGTTGCGTATGTCATAAATGTCATTATGAATTGAAAATGGGGGACCCTGATGTAAACTAGACGAAAGTCTTTCTCTGGTCTGCATCCCCTTAACAATTGTGTGCATTGAGCCGTACTGTATTGTACCCATTCTGCAATCTGTTAATAAAGTTTTCAATCAATCTGAAGTATGTTGACCTGAGTTGTGTGTCTGAATTCACAGCCTCCAGTCACCAAAGGCCTGGTCGTACACTGTAAGCCCATCACAGAGTGCATCCACAAAGCCTTCCGGGACCAGAACAAGTACAAGTGGGTCTTTAACGTCCAACCTCCTTTTTAAATAACTATTCAAATCTAATGCTGTGTTCCAGACAGAAAGTCAGAAAGTTTGAAACCCGGGCATTTTTTTTGCAGTTATCGGATGTCGATGAACTGTAAACAACATTGCTTTAAACATGTTTGTAATCATTCAAATACAAATTTAAGCCTGATTATCAACAGGAAAATGCTTGTGTTGTATAAATTGTAATACAATTAACTGTTTCTCTGCATATATTGATAGTGCTCAGTAACCAGCCCCACAAGCATCTTGTCTCTTGCAGCGTTCGTTTTTATCTGTAGTGACACCCCCCCCCCTGAACCCGATCCTTCCAAAGCATATACTGTAGGTCGTAATTACGGCCCGACAAACTGGGAATTTCCAATTTTGAACTTTGAAATGGAACGCAGCATCGGTCTTAAGAAAGTCTTAAGAACTAACATGTTTCTTGTGGAGCAGGTTTGAGACCATGGGGGAGGAGGAGATCGCTTTCAAGATGGTGCGCACCAATGTTTCCCATGTGGTGGGCCAGCTCGATGACATCAGGAAAAACCCCAGGTGAGGAGGAGGAGAGGCTTCTCTTTAACCAGGGGGCCTGGAAGCTCAATTCCACATTATTATTATTTGACATAACATAACATATGTTAATTGGTGGAAGACTTTATCTAAAGTGCTTTACAATGAGTGTATACATTATGGGTGTAAATATTTGACCCCACAACGATTCAATGCATCAGGAAATCTCTTCGTTTGACCACATATCAGTTAATTCCCCAACTAATTTTTTATACACAAATGTGGCTGGGGTAACTGATTCACTCAGCATGAATGGACTATAGGTCAATAAAAAAATCAACCCAAAAAGAAATATATATACTGTATATATATAATCGATTCTAACATTTTCAAATCGATGCAGTTGAATCGTCACCTTAGGATCGATGCAATGTTACACCCCTAGTATACATTAATAGCACGAGTGCTTACATTTTTTGTTTTTAGCTCGGGTGGTGCCAGTAGGAAGCCAACCCTTAAAGGCCAACTTGCAGGTTAAACCCTACTCTGCAATTATTGGTATCTAATTTAATTTTTTTTTTCATTTGACGCCGGAAATGCCACTCAGAAAGGGTTAAAAAGGTCCACGCACGAATCACATGCACAAGCAAATCTAAAAGCTTATCAGACGCTAGCAGGGCCGTGTCGTCACATCAGGTGCAGGGCACCAGGGGGCTCTGAGAGTCACACACAGCTAGTGGCAGGCAGAGAGCCTTGCTACTACTAGCCGAGGAGCTAGTCTCTGTTTCACCTAACACTATTGCTCCGTGATCATAGCCATCCATCTCTAAAGCTAACCACTATTTGTAAAAGCCACAACCACGTTACCATATTTGTAATAATGCAAATCACCGTGTCGTTGTACACACTGTGCACACAGCGCCAGAAGCCAACGCAGCCCAGCCCGGCAGCCACCGTGCCAACAGCATGCTCCGACGTCTAGCCTGCCAGCCGGCACGAATGCCCGATTCAAAACGGCTCTCTCCTCTCTGCACACCCCCGTCCCCACAAGTATTCTGCCAGGGAACGCATGGACACGACAATAGCAGTAGTTATAAGGTGCTTGATCTTGTAACGTTAGTTAGCTCATAGCTATCGTGGTAGCCAGACTGGACGTCGCAGCATGTTGTTAGCACAACAGCTACCAAGCTAAGCCACGTTAGCTTCTAACGCTGTATACACAATATGTACAACGACACAATGATCAAACACCTTATAACTACTACTCCACAAACAGTGGCCAGCCCCAGAGATGGATGGCCATGATCACGGAGCAACAGCGTTGTTAGGTGAAACGGATACATTCCCACCCATCACCCCTCGGCCAGTAGCAGCAAGGCTCTCCGCCCGCCACTAGCTGTGTGCGACTCTCAGAGCCCCCTGGTGCCCTGCACCTGACGTGAAGACATCATTTCGATTACACGTGCACGTTATGAACCATTGATTAAAATATCCACGTGCGTGGTGATTGTGTTGGGCAGACAAAATGTTTGATAAAAACGCTAAAACTGGGTCAATTTCAATACTTTTTTTTCCCTTCATGAAAGTCACCGTTGGCCTAGTCCACATTGTTTATTGAACAAAAATACAACCTGCAAGTTGGCCTTTAAAGGAACACTCCAACATTTTGGTAAATTAGCTTTTTTGCCATCTACCCTGGAGTTAGACAAGAAGATACATACCTTTTTCTTCTCTGTGCATGCGGTAGGAGTAGGAAGACGCGCACCAGTTAGCCTAGCTTAGCGTCAGTCACTGGAAGTAGGTTCCTCCGTTCCTCCATTAGCCTATTTCCCAATGTCTTCCTACTCCTACTGCATGCACAGAGAAGAAACGGGTATGTATCTTCTTGTCTAACTCCAGGGTAGATGGCAGATAAGCTAATTTCCCAAAATCTTGGAGTGTTCCTTAACCCTTTCACTGCCGCACTACTAAACGGTTAACCCTTTCACTGCGACAATACACAGCCGGTTAACCCTTTCACTGCCACACTACAGAAGGTTAACCCTTTACTATCACACTACCGACGGTCAAAACGTTGTGTTGACGGTTACTGTCGGTAGTGTGATAGTAAAGGGTTAACCTTCTGTAGTGTGGCAGTGAAAGGGTTAACCCAGTGCTCTACCTATTGAGCTGCAGGACCGCAGAGTTGAACCCACAACGGTATATTCCTCTTCTACAGGAAGTTCATCTGCTTGAACGACAACATCGACCACAGCCACAAGGACGCTGCCACGGTGAAGGCCGTGCTCAGAGACTTCTACGAGTCCATGTTCCCTCTGCCCTCTCAGTTCGAGCTGCCCCGGGAGTACCGCAACAGGTTCCTGCACATGGAGGAGCTCCAGGAATGGTAGGATATGGTGGACAATAGGGAGGTGTAGTGGTTACGTCATTGCTGTTTCCGGCCGGTCTAACGTATTTGCCCATTTCTAAATCGTCTTGTTTAAAACAAATAAAGCATTAACATTTGCACGGTGTACCTTTCTGTGTGTATATTTGCAATTAATCGGGAAGAAAAATTATTTCAACTAAAAATGCTTAAACAATAATGTTAGTGATGGAAGGGAACTCATTTTGTGCAAAAATGGAAAGCTTGCCAATGTTCATGAGGCAGAATTGTTACAATAGCCGATAATCTATTTCCCAATGATAAATCCCTATACGGGTGGACCTCGTGGGCAACCAAAGTGACGTCAGACTACACCTCCCTATGGATGAGTATATTGACTATATTTCCCCCCATTCATTCCATCTGGTCTAAAAGTGTGAATGGCCCATTGAAGCACCTTGAATAAAATCCTGGGGTCTCCGTGACGAAAGCCAGAGCGGAAAGGAATCTGCATGGATGAGCAGTCTTTATCGCTCACCACGACAAGTACACAAAGTGCATATCATCTGTGTCTGTTCCAAAAAGCAGGCAGTCTACGCTCACTTCCACTGTATTTATATCTCAGTGTGGATGATGAAGTAAGGTGACTGTAGCTAGATATAGGATTATTAATGGTCTTCAAGACCAGCATGAAACCAACACAATACCGGAGCCACGTGAGCCGTGCAATTTGTCAAGTAAATTTTTTCCAAAAGGAATGTTTTTTTTTTTAAACAAATGTTTTTTTCCCCCCCTTTTTTAACATAAAACTAGACACACAATACATTAACAGTAGAAATCCACGATAAATCACAGGACAATGACCGACATAATACTAACAATAATGACAGTCCAGTACTTAAATAAAAATAAATCTAGATTAAAAGACACACACATAATAAATACAATACAATACATATGCTCTTGCTTGCTCTTCCTCACTCTTTCCTTCTCCTTCCCTTCCCCCCCCCCCCCCTCAGGACCCCCTCTTGGACTATCCATCCATTATTCCGTTTAACACCAGGGATTACAAGTTCATATGCTATCCTTTATCTTCTCCACCACATCTAACCAGATTGCTATGCTGGCTTCATTAACACCTAAAATTCGTGCGGTAGATATCTCTAGATAAATCACATTGAGATAGATAAGAAGTAAGAACCCATACCTTCCGACACATTTTATCCGGTTGAATCCAGCGTGATGCTATCAGCTTTTTGGCAGCCGTAAGACCGGACAAAATTAGTCTCTTTACATGTACAGAGGTTGATAACTGAGAAACATCATTCAACAACAGTTGAGTTCAACAACAGTTGTCAGTATTCCAATGTACCCAACCCCCCCCCCCCCCCACTTCCAATGTACAGCCCCACCCAACCCCACCCCACCTACCCAACCTCCTCCAATGTACAGTTTCTATGTCAAATGTACCGGTAGGTCAGTATTCCAATGTACAGTGTCCCCCCCCCCCCCTACCCAACCCCCCCACCCCCCCCCCCCCACCTCCAATGTACAGCCCCACCCCACCTACCCAACCTCCCCCAATGCACAGTTTCTATGTCAAATGTATATACACTCTTTTTCTGGATTTTTTTTAGTATCACAAACAGTACTGTATTTGAAAATCTGGTATGTCATAAATGTATAGATGTAGCAGTACTGTCTATCTGTATGTCGTGTGTGTCATATGATGAATTGAAAATGGAGGACCCTGATGGAAATAAGACTAAAGTCTTTCTCAGGTCTGCATCCTCTTAACAATTGTATGTATTGAGCTGTACTGTACTGTACCCATTCTGCAATCTGTTAATAAACTTTTCAATCAATCAATCAAACAACAAAACATTCAACAAAAGGAATATGTTCACATCCATGGGAGCAGCAAATGTTGTCAGGGTCAGAGGAGTGGGAATCCCATGGGGCCTTAGAGAGGAGTGGGAATCCCATGGGGCCTTAGAGAGGAGTGGGAATCCCATGGGGCCTTAGAGAGGAGTGGGAATCCCATGGGGCCTTAGAGAGGAATGGGAATCCCATGGGGCCTAGAGGGCTTTAATGTGAATCCTGAATCCTGATCCCCCCCTCCCCCCATAGCGACTTTAAAATTAGACCAGCCGCTTTAGATCACTGGCTGCTCACAAGATGCTCGCCAACTTCTCCTCTCTTTCTTGTCTTAAAGGGGAATGCCACAGATTTTTTTAATAATTCACATAATGTTCTTCAACTTCAACTTCAAATTACTTTATTTTCCTTTCGGAACTTCATTTGTGCAGTGGTTAAAAGACAAACATACATTCACAATACTTAGACACTCACCACTATAAAAAACACCAGCTTCGTTAAAACTACAGTAAAAAAGATCACTATAAAAAAACACCAACTACATTAAAACTATAGTACTTAAAGCATGATCTATTAAAATCCATATGGAGCCATTCTATATCTATATAAGTAATAAATAATAATAATAATAATAATAATACAGGTGATATGTGTCCATCAGATGGAAAGGGAGTCTATTTTGTGACACAGGACAGTTCACTGAGTATTTATGAACACACACCATTCTCTCCTGAAGCTAGACATCAGAGAGTGATCCCTGCAATCGGTGATGTTACTCCGTAGACGGTGAATGGAGCTCTGATTTAATTAGGCTATACTATATTTGTGTGAGCTCTTACACCCAAATTGGATTTTCATTCAGATGGTATGATGTTTATCATGATGGTATGAATCTATCGGGGTTCGCACAAGGTTCTTGAAGTGCTTGATTTTTTTTTACAAAAAAAGGTCAAAGCCTGGAATTTCTTAAACAGCCAATTTTTTTAATAAGGTGCTTAAAAAGTCCCTGAAATTCAAATCAACCATTCGCATTGAAAGTTTTGTTCATCCATGATAAAATTGTTCTGAATCAAGAAATTGAAATGTTTTATTTAAAGTGTAACGAATTGTCGGAAATTGGTTTTAAGCCATAAAAAAAAACGATTTTTTTCTTTTTCCATAAAAAACAGGATTTAAAAGTGAATTGTATCTTTTTAAATGCCCTTTTAAAATAAAAAATGTAATAGTGCTTGGAAAAGTACTTGAAAGTCATTGAATTTCATTTTGCAATGTCTGTGGGGAACCCCGTTATCGTGATGGTATGAATCTATAATCTCAGGTGTAAGAGCTCACACAGATATGTTCTGGCTCGTTCGTTGTCCAGGGAGAAGCTCCAGCTTCTACCTCCCGGTTATATCACCGGTTGGAGGGGTTCTCTCTCAGGAAGAACACATGTGAATTCTTAAAATGGGTGGCATTCCCCCTTTAAGACGTGAGACTTAGGAGACTTAGGAGAAGATTTGTGTTAGAACCCCGAGGGAATTCCTTAGTTAACGACTGCACTCCATGGCAACGCTTCAAAGAGAATGTACAAAAAGGCAAATAATATATACTGTATATAATATAATAAAATAAGGAGATAAAAGTGGTAGAAACCCAAGTTTATGGTTCAGGATACCTATTTACAAATACTGATATGTACAGCAGACCGATATCTACAGATAGATGATTGATTCATTGATTCTTTCATTTATGTGTCACCCTCACACCAAAAATACAGTTTCAGTGTTCCATTATTACATTTAATTTCATTACATGTTTACAGATTATTACAGTTTTGGAATATTTTATTTAGATTTTCCAATATTCAAAACGTACAAAATGACAATACTGAGACATTCAAGTCAAGTCAAGTCAAGAGTTTTAATTGTCACGGCATATACAAGTATACAATGAAATGCGGGTGGTCTTGCCCGCGACGATGTGCAATACAGTGGTACAACATATAATAGAATCCAATAAAAAAACAGTGGTACAACATATAATAGAATCCAATAAAAAAAAAACATTGTGCAATAAACAGGTAACAGGTAACATGGTGTGACATCTCGGTATCTGTACATAGTATTTACAGAGCATATAGGACATGCTAGGTAGCTTTAGTAGTGCAATACACTGTTCCTGTTGTTATACTAATTTAAAGTGGCCTTTCCTCTTGGCCATAAGTATGCGGCGTGAGTGTGTGCCCGCTCGTGTTAAAGTGGCTGCTAGTGTGTGAGTGTGCACAGCGTGCGTGTCGTGTGTGTGCTCGTGTGTGCTTGTGTGTGGATAGTTCAGTGTTCTGTGGCACTCAATGTTCATTGTTCAAGGCTCTGATAGGACAGTAACAACAACAATAACAGCAACTATATGTGGGTACATAATACACCTACGGTAAATCTGTTGTACGTACAATAAAGTGATAAAGGCCCTTAAACTTTGCAGTTTGATACAATGCCAAGTGGAGTGAAGGAACGTGCCCTCCTCCTGACCACACCTAAAACAGAGAGACGAGATACTAGAGTTGAACCCATGTACGGTAGCTTGGAGGGGGTAAAATAGACCTGATGTAGAAAATTGAATTGAATCAGTCTATATCTTGAATTTAGTGTGAGACACCCTCCTTACATAGGTCCTCCCAGAGATCCGGATCGATTACTGTATCTAAATCTCTCCCATCTATCAGGTTCAGTGATCGGTAGAGAGGGTAACAAGGTGTTATAGACTCGAGAGATGGTTCTCACCAACCTTTGACCATTATGAAAAATTATTTCAATGGGAGATTTTTCTGGTAGTTTCCATTGACCATTGAGTGTTAACCCTCACAAAATGTCTCAGTTGCAAGTATTTAAAAAAAAATCTCTTCCAGGAAGTTGATATTCCTCTTTTAATTGCTGGAAGGACATAAAAAGCTCATCTTTATAACAATGTTCCAGTCGAGTTGACCAGGACTCAAAGTCTCTATTCTGGTATAAGATAGGTATAAGCCTATTTCCCCATATGGGAGTTTTAGGGAATAGAGGGCTATTGATTTCACGTACCCATTTGTACAAGGTATCAGACGGGGTGGTCTCGTTAATGTATAGACATTCAATGTTCAACCATGAGGCTGAGAGGTCCCCCTCAAACTACAGCTCAGGTTTAAACAAAGTATTCTGCCTTCTCTCCCAAGCTTGGCAAATAAAATCTGCTACAAAAATATTTCCCTTCCTGAAGCACAACTCAAGAAAATCAACATAAAAAGTTCATCCCTTACGTACTTCTGCCAGGCCCCCCTTTGGTGGACCAACATTTTTGCCCCCCTCGCCCCAATAAAAATAGTCATGAAATGGGCCAAGTTTAAATTGATTGAAATAACATCAATATCATGAGCTTTCAAATTGTGCAACCACTTAACAATAACATTCTACATCAGTAACAATAACCAAAAACTCAGGGATAAAATTATGAAATCTGCAATCCCTTTGCTAGAACAATAACATGCATAACAATACAGTTCAATTATAAAAAAAAAATTAAATAGAGAGACATCTCACCAAGAGTGAGATAAGCTTTGTTGTATTTTCTTGACTTGGTTTCTGGTTTATTGACGTTACCGTCACACTTGTTTGTTTCTGAAGCATCGTCTATCTTCCTTTTTGTCCCTGTCAAATATTTCTCCATTCTGTTCAGCTACTGACACTTATCCTCTCCTATCGGCTGCCCTGTTACCAACAAGGGCTGCCCTACATTTTCAAACGCCTAGAGAAAGACTTACACGTTCTGTACGACAAGTCATCAGGAAGGGTACAACTCTATCAGCTGAGTAACAATGTTCATCAAAGTGTTGCGTGTTACATTGTAGGTTAGTTTATTAGGACAAGTGCATGACCGTAAGGTTAGTTAGGGTTGGATCTTTTTTTATTTTTATTTTTTTCCATTATTTCAGATAATGGTTGAAGAAGTGCGTCTTTAGTCGACCGCGAAAGATTGGACGGGTTTCGGCTGTCCTAACGGGGGTGGGTAGTTCATTCCACCATTGTGGGGCAAGGACTGAGAATAGGCGACTTCTCTTTGATGACCCTCCCGGAGCTTGGATAGGAGTAGGTCTGAGGAAGCGGATACGTGCAGCAATGGGGAGCCAGTGCAGGTCCCTAAGAAGTGGGGTGACATGGGCCGACTTCGGTAGGTTTGAGATCAGGCGGGCCGCTGCGTTCTGAATGAGTTGAAGAGGCTTGGTGGCAGTGGCCGGGAGGCCAGCGAGCAGTGCGTTGCAGTAGTCGAGGCGGGAGATGACTGTTGATTGGACGACGAGTTGGGTGGCTTCTTTTGTCAGGAAGGGGCGGATCCTTCTGACGTTGCTCAGGAGGAATCTGCAGGTTCTGGTTGTCGCTGCGATGTGAGCAGAGAAGTTCAACTGGTCGTTGAGGACAACACCAAGGTTCTTGGCGGTCGGGGACGCGGTCACAGCTGCATTCTCGACTGTGATGGAAAGGTCGGTCAGGGGGGAGGATTTGGCCGGCAGGTGGAGCAATTCTGTTTTGCTTAGGTTCAGTTTGAGGTGGTTGGTCCGTCATCCAGGCGGAGATGTCGGACAGACAGGCCGAGATCCGCTCAGAGACGTGGATATCTGAGGGAGGGAAGGAGAGGAAGAGTTGAGTATCATCGGCATAACAATGATACGAGAAGCCATGAGACGTGATAATGTTACCCAGTGATTTAGTGTAGAGGGAGAAGAAAAGGGGTCCTAGGACCGAGCCCTGGGGGACACCCGTCCGCAGGGGGCGGTTGGCCGACAGGGTCCCTCTCCATGACACTTGGTAGGAGCGGTCATTGAGGTATGATGTCAGCCATGTCAGCGCAGAGCCAGCCACTCCCATTCCTGCGAGTGCCGCGAGGAGGATCTGATGGTTGACTGTGTCAAAGGCTGCAGATAGATCTAGGAGAATCAGGACAGAGGAGAGGCCTTTCACTTTTGCTAAGTGAAGTGCCTCTGTGACCGCAATGAGGGCCGTTTCTGTGGAGTGGCCAGTCCGGAAGCCAGACTGATTAGGGTCTAGGTCTCTAGGAGGTCATTCTGTAAGAGATAAGCAGTAAGTTGGTTGGATACAGCAAGTGTTTTAGAAAGGAAGGAGAGAAGAGACAGGACGATAGTTGCCTATGACGGTGGGGTTCAGGGTTGGTAGCCTTCGGGAGAGGTGTTAGTTGGACAATGGCTAGGCTACCCGGTCATGTCCGCTTCCATTCATTGTGCTAAGCTAGGCTAACATGCAGCCAGATAGCTTTCTACTGAACGCACAGAGAGGAAACTGGTATCTATCTTCTTGTCTCTCTGGGGAAGACGATAAGCAAATTTCCCAAAATGTTGGCGTGTTCCTTTAACTAATCATTGTGAGTTATGCATGTCATTTCCATAGTATTTATCATCGCATGCGTGCGTCTTTGGAGACCTATTACAGAACGCGTTGTCGTCTATTCTATCCGCGCTGTCTCTCCATCTATCCGACTCGGGAACGCAATCGACGCACACACATATACCGTCTTTCTAGTTTCATATGGGGGGGGGGTATAATGTAGCGAAGTCATGTGAAAGGGGCTGCACCGTGGGCCGAGCCGAATTAACCCCTTCATTGAGAGCCGGGGAACGTGACGGCGTGGTTTGTTTATTGTTATGCGCCACGAGAAACACACAGACGTCTAGGGCTGACCTCGACTAATCGATCGAAAGGAGCCGTAGTCGACTGCCAACCTCTTAGTCGAATGCAAACAATTCAAATACATTTAAAAAGTATTCATTCATTCATTCTTTCCAAAAGCAAAGAGGCCTAGAAGTGTGGCTAACGCTAATGGCGCACATACCAGCGAGGCCTAAGAAAACGGGCACAGAGGCACTGAAAGAGGATTTTTTTATTTTTTTTTACTTAAATTTGTATTAACATTTATAGACATACAACAGACAACAGACGATACTTACAATGACATCAATAACATAACAATATACAAACATGGGCCCCTTGAATCTCTATAATACGGCTGCGTTCAGCCGCCCAGACCCCTATAAGAGGGACCCCCCCTCCCGCCATCCACCTCTAGAAATAGGGCTCCCCCACATCCCAGGTCCGTCCCACGCGGAGCCGAGCACTCAGCGACACGGGTCCCTTGAATTTAATTGGGCCAGGCTCAGTAGAGGAGCGAGGGGAGGTACTCCAATCAAAGTCGACTATACAAATCCTTAGTCGGGGACAGGCCTACCGACGTCACAACAGTAGCCCCCGTCGGGCCTCGGCGAGCGCCCCACACTTTGAGAACCACTGTCATACGCCCTCATAGACGGGACAGTAAAACAAAACATCGACCTCATTCATAGTTTAATTGTCTACTAGGGCTGTCAAAATTGGCCAAAAATGACATTTGAATATTCCTTCTAAAAAAAAGGATGATATTCGAATATCTATTGTTGCACATATTTAAATTATTATCTTTTTAGTTTTTTTAGTTGTTTGTTATTTCCGTTTTCATTATTGTTGTTGTTCTTGTTACTATGTCCTGTGAAGTCCTGTTTATTGTTGTTATTACTGTATTGTGTAATCAAAAAAATTAATGGATCACAAAAATAAATTTAAAACCCAATTCACACTTTGAATATAAATTTTTACAATCGAATGTATGTTTTTTTTTTAACAATTCGATTATAAATTTGAATATAGAATATTCGTTGACGGCCCTATTGTCTACAGATATAAACAGTAGTGTACAGTGAGCACGTTTTAGTCATATTATTGTACAGAGATATACATGTGTGTTTATATAGAGATACATGTTACATGTGTATAAGAGATATGCCGGCTTAGTGGTCTCTCAACATGGTGGCCTTTAGTGCATCGGGACACTTTCCACAGAATTCCGACGGCACTGGAAATGACCATCGTCTCAACTGTGGACAGTCTGTGTGTGGGATTCAGAAAGTGTGAGTGTTCATCCCAACTGCCACTAGAATGCTCATCCAAAACGATGCCATCGCTGTAGCAATGAACCGGCTCTCTGAGTCGCTGGTGTATCACATCGATACTGGTTACCATTACCATACATTCTATGACCGCCCATTTTACGGTATACCAGAGACATGGGCCATTCAAGAATCTTATCTGAATGGGAATGATCCACTCGAGCTCTGTGTACACCTGCCTCTCTGCACCCTCCCTGCCTCTCTCCCCTGCCTCTCTGCCCTCTCCCTGCCTCTCTACACCCATCCACCCCTTGGTCCAGACCGTCGCTCACAAGACAGCGGGTGTTAGTGAGGTTACCGGCAGGTGGTGCTGGTGATGTCACCTTGTCACTTTGCCCCGTAGCCCCTCTCTGCCGTTCTGCCTTTTTATTACGTCGGGTCCCATCCAGTCAACACCCCCCTTCCCCTGGGGATGACTGTGTGGACGACGTGCAGCCACCCTGAAAACATCACCCTATTTCTAACACTCCGTCACCCAATCAGGAAACATGTCATGTTAGTCCACAGGCATCTGCATCTGAGCCTGTTGACATTAGAAGAAGGGGTCAATCTGCTTTACATTCAACAATGAGGGGGGGTTATGTTTCTTTATTTAAAACTGTGTCACTGATTTGTGTGTGTGTGTCCATGTGTGTCCATGTGTGTGTGTGCGTGCATTCCAGGCGGGTGTATCGGGACAAGCTGAAGTTCTGGACACACTGTGTACTTGTGACTCTTGTCATCTTCACGGTCATCTCCTTCTTTGCTGAACAGGTCAGTGTGACGCCATCACACACACACGCACACACACACACACACACACACACACACACACACACACACACACACATGTTTGTTGTTTCTATGATTCAGACTTGAACAGGCCATCAGGATGCCCAATGACAATGACACTATGTAACCCATCATCTACACTCACAGCACACACATCCACACGTACACACTCACTTTAAGCAAACACTCACCTTATCATCACCCACTTAATATTTATTATTAAAGAGATTTGCACTACAATTCATACCTCATTGCACCTTACCCTAAGTTTGTACCTCATCCCATTTCTGCATTGTACCTCACTGTTACTCTTTTACTCTGTATTGTATGTATATTGACTGAACACTTTATCTTACGTACTTTTGACTTTCTATTTTATACTTTTTATCTATTACTGTATGAAGCACACTCCCAGGGGCTCATACAGATAAAAGCATTTCATGATAAAGTATTCTGTATTTTACTATGACAATTAATAAACAAACTTGAACTCAGGGTCAAATCAAATGCATTTGTATAGTCCGAGATCACATGGAATTGCCCCCCATGGGCTTTACAAGTCGAGAAGAAACATCACAATAGATCAGAGAGCAGGCGGCTGGGTGGCGCAGCGGTCTAAGCGCTCGTCACCAACGCAAGAGACACCGGTATCGAATCCGGCTGTCAGCGTTGCCTCCGGCTTGGGCCGGCCGTCATACTGGCTCAATTGGCAGAGTCAGCGGGAGGGGAGTCGATGGGTGGGTAATCTGGTCGTTGTAAACAGCGACTCCTATAGGTCGGTCAGGGCGCCTGCACAGCAAGGACAGGAGATGGCGAGGGTAGTGTGATCCTCCCACACGTTATACCTCACCAATGAGAGTCCGCGCTGGCAGGTGAAAAGAGGTTGCTGGCTGACTCCTATGTATTGGAGGAAGCATCTGGTAGACTTCAGGACTCCCTAGACCGACCAGTAGGGGGCACATGCGAGCAACAACCAGGAAGGGGAGGGTGGAATTGGCATAACGACTAAATTGGGATGGGAGAAAAACACAGAAAAAACTGGAGAAAAAGTGGATAAAAAACAATAGATCAGAGAGCACATTACTGTAATCTAGTCGTGATGAGACAAATGCATGAATTCGGTTTTCGGGCGTCGACCAAAGTTAAAATAGGGCGAATTCTTGCGATATTATGGAGCTGGAAGAAGGCAATTTTGGTGACATTTTTAATATGTGCATTAAATGAGAGGGAGGAATCAAAAGTTTTTTTATGGTGAAGCTCTGAGAGACAAATCATCAAAGTATCAAAGGGTCTCTGCAATTGTGGAAAAACCTGGAAAGTCAGGGGAAAATAAAGTTGAGCTGGAAAGTGACAGTCTGGGGCAACGCTTAGAACTATATACAGTATTTGTTTCCTCACACTCGGCGTCAGTGCAGTTGCTAAACAGACATGAACAGAGAGATTCACGTCGATGGGGCAAATTAGAAAGTCATAGAAAAGGCTCTGAAAAAAACGAAACTCTATATAGGAGTGGGAAGACCCACGTGAACTATGATTCATCCCTTCCTCCGTAGTGCCCAGAATACACCTTTGAGAGGAATGTCCATCTCACACATGCCCCCCCCCCCCCCCCCCCCCCCCCCCCCTCCAGCATCAGATCAGCTGAGCTCGGAAACTGACATCACCACTCAAATGAAAGGCTCCCGGCGGCCCGCCCGGACTGAGACCACTGCCGTCTTTGTTGATGAGGAGCGGTTGGCACAATCCGAGGCTAGAGAGGAGTCCAGTTTCCCCTCAGTGATCCAAAAGAAAGGTTAACAGACGGGAGTGACCTTTTAAGGGAATGTCACCACAACGCCGCCGCTGCGGAGATTCCGGGGGTTCCCGCCCTGTAATGTGTGGAACCTGTTCTGTGATTCTTTGTCAAGGCTATACCACGGCCATGCCCCCCCCCTGGGTGCATGCTCTCTATCGTCTTGATGTCAGGAGCATGACTAGTACAGTAGACTGTTGGGGAGTTATTGAGGGTTCGGCTGCTGAGTTTCAGTATGCGTGTTATTGAAGGGGAAACTTGACCCGACATTGCAAGAGTTGTGAGTAAGTAAGTAAAACTTTATTTTTTATAGCGCCCTTCTCAGCACGAGTGCACCAGAGTGCTTCACAGCATTTTTAAAACATCAGTGAAAATACAAGAAATCGGGCGCCAGTGTGGCGCACCAGGTACAGCGCTGCGGTGCAACACGGCTGTCCCGGGTTCGACTCCCGGACCCGGCGACCTTTGCCGAATGTCTTCCCCCCTCTATCTCCCATACTTCCTCTCTCTCTCTCTACCGGGAACTGGTAGCAAAAAAACAATAAAATATCTACCAAAAACATAATAAAAAAAAGAAATACAATACAATAAAATGTGTGAAGAGAAGAAAAAACATAAAATGAGCTAAAACATAAACGGAGAGAAAGAAAAGAAGAGTGTTTAAAAGGCCTGCCTGTAGAAGTAGGTTTTTAGCTCCCTTTTTAAAGATGAGCTCTGAGGGAGCGGTTGTCAGATTTAACAGGAGGGCGTTCCAGAGCCTTGGAGCGCAGTCACCGCAGAGGCTTGGTCCCCTTTTGTTTAGAGTCTGGTCCTGGGCACCACCTGGGCCCTATTCCCCGTACCTGGTTCAACTAAGTCGATCAAGAGTCCCATTATCCAGATTCTGTTAACCAGATGTTTGAAGCCGGGATTTTCCTGTTCCTCGAACGCTGATTCAGTCTCGTTAACTCGAACCAGACTTGAGACTCTGGATAATTGCGCGCGGCCGCTTCAGTTGAAAAGACAGCAGTGTCGATAGCAGAAATCCTGATCTTCTAACGGCATTGATTGATTGATTGTTTTAAAACTTTATTAACAGATTGCAGGCGGCTCAATAGCCTCGCCGACAAGTTAAATGCATAATCTATAGGCTAATTTTAAATCCCTCATTACCCCAATCAATCGGATTATATTTCTTTAAACGTTCCTGCTGGCAGTAGGTTTATGGTTTGAATAATCAAATGAGATCTTGCTAGCGAAAATAATTAGTTCAACTGTTTCAGAATAAGGATACGGCTCTCTTATCCATTGATTGATGTATGGTGGATGTTTTATTTATCTGCACTGTGGTGTGACGGTTTGTCCTTTTGCCTTTCACGCAGACGACCCGCGTTCGAATCCCCCTTCTTCTAGTCATTTTCTTCTTTTTGCAATGTAAATACATCAATTTGGTGCACGTTGAGAGCTATATAAAGAATGACATCCTCAATGCATGTAGATTTATAATATTTTAACTTAAAACTAGGCTACTTTTGCGTATAATCATTAATATTATATTCCAAAAAAATTATATTGGAAACGCGGGGTTTCGGACTCGGGTCGTCCGGTTGACAGGATTAAGCACTAGCCGTTGGACCACTGTGCCAGACGGGATATATTCATTGTGTATCCATCAATGGACAAGAAACCCGTGTTTCGAATATTTTTCTTTTGAATGAAGTTTTATCTCTTTATTCTCAAATGCATTAATGTGACGTCAACGGCTCATTCAATTTCTCAAATCCGTCAAACAGCGCATCTCATCAGACATTTTAATCCCAGTTACAATATCACACAAAAACCACAATCCACGCATAGACACTTCAATTTTATGCTTGAATGAAACACAATCCGGGCGCTCCGTTAAGCAAATCTACAGCGGAGAATATATGAAACTAATCAGAGCCAAACGTTTCATTCATTAAAAATATCCCCGCGGGATTCACATTTGCAATGCGCCGTTATTAAAATAACCACATGCAGTGTGTATCGCGACTCCGAGCGCCGTATATGACGCGCATTATTTTATTTAGGACAAAGTAAATCTATAGGCTCAATATGATTTATTATCAGCATTTAGTTCTATTATTATACATTTCAAAAGCCCCCTCTAGGAAAACGAAGCACAAAAACATAATTCAGAATGGTATAATGGTTCTAGACTGTGAGAAATATTTCAGGAAGCGAGCTGGCATTTCTTTGCGGGGGCGTGGCCATGGTTCATCCAGCTAACTGAACTTAACCCTGCTCCCGACCAGGCTCAAACTTTTTGATCTGTTGTCATGGTGATTTAGACAATCGAGCGTCGGGAATGGAAAGGTCTGGCTTAAGTCAGGCTATGCTGGAGATTATCCGGCTAACTCAGTTAGCCAGGTACGGGGAACGGGGCCCAGGAGCTCCTGACGGGATGACCGCAGTTGTGACTCGTCTCCCACTAAAGCCTGCTTTTCCAAAGCGGCTGCATTTCCCCCCCTCAGTTCTTCTCAACAGGAGAGCGCAGCCATCCGTAGAAAAAGCGATGTCATTTTTCAGAGTGTTTTTCGTCTGCCTTTTTTTGTGCAGTCGCTCTGCACGCCTGAAGTCAAAAAGAGTTGTTGAGTGAGACGGTAGCAAGCGTCCTCTGGTTCACAGTGAAAACATAAAATTAAATGATCATACAGTATAAATATGATCTTCCTGCAGTGGTCGTTAGAATGAAGGCTATAATTATGATGATATTTCAACATTATTGTCATATACGTAAATAGAATAGAATAGAAATCCTTTAATAATCTTTTTTTTTTTATCTACTTTTTCTCCCATTTTAAATTGTTCTCCCATCCCAATTTCGTATCGTCCAATTCTACCCTCCCCTGTCTCGAACGCTGTTAGGCCATGCCTCCCACAAGCCGGCTGTAATGTGGACGAAGCCTTACATCACGTGTCCCCTCCGGTACGCGAGGAAGCAGCCGTCTCATCTTTTCACCTGCACAGCGCGATCTCTCAGCGTCGGGGGTCTGCGTGGGAGGGACACGCCGCCCCCGTCGCTTCCTGATTCTGCTGCGCAGGCGCACCAACCGACCTGTAGGAGTCGCTGTCCACAACGTCCGATCCCCACCCACCAGCTTCCCACCCCCTAATACTGCCAATTGTATTAGTATGAACGACCAGCCAAGCTGATAGCAATGCTCTCTTATTTTACTACACTTTTTATTTTATTTTGCACTGTAAATAGTTAAAATGTATAATAAATAATAAAGTTGTCCCCCGAAGAGGTGGGTGGATGGAGTGCCCTAAAAAGAAATTGGTCAGCACGTTGGTTCAGCGTAAAAATACCTTTCCCCCGGTCTCTCGCACCCCCCTGTCAGGCCTCGGCGAGCGCCCCACACATTGAGAACCACTGAGGCTGAGACCCATGTTGCATGTCATCCCCCTTCTCTCTCCCTCCGATTTTGTGTAGCCCACTGTCCCGTCTCATAAAGCAGAAATGTCCTAAAATATACCTTAAACAAAACAAAAAAATAAAGCTCCATCGGGTGCCTCCACCCCCTTTCTGTCTCACCTTCTTCCATTGGCTGATTGACTTCAGAAAGCTGCTGTCTTCCTTCCTCCTTGAGTCAATGATTATATAGATGGGCCCCCCCCCCCGACTAGGTCCAAACAAGTCTGTGCATAAAACATAGAGGCAAAAAAGCTAGTGTAGTCCCAGTCAGAACAATAAGGCAGACTACAATATCTTGACATTAAATAGCCACATAATACAATTACTCAGTCAATTGATCCATGTCTCTAAGCTTATTTCTTAGCTGTGTAACGAGGGGAAAACATCTTGTGAAACTGCTTTCTGTCCACGGAGTTCCCATTATGCTGGAGGAAATACTCGGGTCACATGCTCACACACACACACACACACACACACACACACACACACACACACACACACACCACACATCCTGCACTCTCTCACACACAAACACTACAGGTCACTTTAAACACAAAAAAAGGTCACTTTAAAAAACATAACTATGTTTTTGTTTAGTATAGCTAGTATAGTATAGTTATATATAGTTTAACTGTATATTGTATAGTAGTGTATATAGGACTCATTACCTTTCATTCGTAAGCTTAGCATTGTATTTTATCTTAGTACTTTTTATCATGTCTATTTTATTATCTATTCTATTTTATTCTATTATTTGTATTTTTTGCACAATCAAGGAGGGCATGGCCACCTTCATTTCACTACATGTCTCGTGTATGTACAGTATGTGACTAATACATCTCTTGAAGCTTCAGCTGCTTATTGCTGACTGGCGTAATCGTATCGGTTGCAAAACAAGAAACCCCATGATTCTGATGATGTAATTTCCTTGTCTCTCCCCTCAGCTGATTCTGCTGAAGCGCAAACTGTTCCCTAGACGCCGCGTGAGCAAAGAGAGCAGCTCTGAGCGAGTGTGAAAAAGGGAAGTCTTCACTTCTCCTCTCTGCACCTCCTTCCCTCCCTCCGCCCTCCCTCGTGACCGAGAGGTGGCTCTAGAGCGACGATGTTGAACTTTGAAGTCCTCCGTCCTTGTATTGCGTCAACGGGAGGAGAGGAGAGGAGAGGAGAGGAGGGGAGGGGCTGGCTCTCGTGAGATGGTGTTGGTGACTCAAACATCTGTCCCAGGATGACGGATGGAGCCGGTGACAGGAAGTGTGAACAGGACTCCGATAAGTCACTTCTCTTCCCTTCCCCTGGGGGAGCCAGAGACATGCATAGAACACACACATGCCAATCATACACAAATATACACACCCACACACGACACCTAGACACTCCCTCCAGACGGTGCCAATAATGGGTCACCCTCAGTCGGTCATGCTCCCAAGCTCGATGATTGATGTTAAACTGTTAAAACACTTGATCCAGCAGCGACGGGATAAAGGACGACTCCTTCATGGTGCACCGATACCAATGTCTTAATGTCGGACCGATGCCACACTAAAACCAGAATATTGGAATTGAGAATTTCACCCGATATTAAAAGCTTGATAGCGTCTCATGTAACATGTCAGGAATCACAGCAAAGTAGCTAGATTTCTGCCTTTTATATAGAGGGAATGCTAAGATCTCTCTATTGTAGAAAGATGGATTACATCTCAACCATTTTTGCCCAATGACTCCAAAACAAACAAAAACAAATAGAGTCTGGGTCTAATGTTTTTCAGAAAATAATTATTGATTGGGTATTGGTTGATATTTGTAGTTCGCTACTTGGAATTGGTATCAGCAGTGAAAAAGTCTCATTGTGGTGCGTTCCTGCTAAGAATGTGTGTGGATTCCAGGGGTTGGAATTGAAGTAGAGGGAGAGGAGGTAAAAAGAAAAAAGCCAGTGAAGAGGAGTAAAACGAATGACTGAATGCCGGCCATCTTACCTGTGTTGTCTGTACCTACTGTCCTCTTAAAGACAAAAAAACAAATATTTCAAGTGCCTTGTTTTTAACCGTCAATGTTTAACTTAAAGGAACACGTCAACTTTTTGGGAAATTAGTTGATTTGCCATCTACCCTGGAGTTAGACAAGCAGATGCATACGCTTTTGTTCTCTGTGGATGCATTAGGCTTAGGGAACAGCCGCACCGTTAGCCTAGCTTAGCGTCATTCACTGGAAGTAGGTGTGCCAGTGTAGCCTAGTTCCCAACAGTCACGAAATACACTCCAAAACTTTCCTGTAAACATGTTGTGACCTGTGTATTTACCACGTAGAAAAATATATACTCTGAACTATTTTTTGCCGAACCACTGCTGCCTGGGCGCAGTGATTTCATCACCTCAAAAGCCCTGTTTTTTTTTTTTTTTTAAATGGGAGTTGTATTTGGTGACTGTTGGGAACTAGGCTACACTGGCACACCTACTTCCAGTGAATGACGCTAAGCTAGGCTAACGGTGCGGCTGTTCCCTAAGCCTAATGCATGTACAGAGAACAAAAGGGTATGTGTCTGCTTGTCTAACTCCAGGGTAGATGGCAAATAAGCTAATTTCCCAAAAAGTTGGCATGTTCCTTTAATGTTCAGATTGTTCCCATAATGCATTCCTGCTAGTTTGTAGCCCCCCCCCCCCCCCCCTATTTACCTTTCAGTACCGCTGGGTCTTTTTAAACGTCCTCTTGAGATATTATGTATCCTTTTACATATCATACTCAAGCCTAGTGATTTATGAATGGGATTCATGTCGGTTCCGTTTATGATTATTGTTAATAACGTGGTCAAATACAATCTGTGAATGTTGGGCTGGTGAACTAGTAACCGTAGCTCTCACCGCCGCCCTGTATGCGGGTCCCCGTGGGACTCCAATAGGCTCAGCTAGTGTCTGAAATTCAGACCCCCCCCCCGCATGCTCTGTATAAAAGTTATACTGATTGTATTCTTGTAATGATGAGCCGAGTGACTACAGTAACATGCATCTGATATATGAATATGCCATACGTTAGTTTAGCCCCACGAAACCTTCCTCTATCTTACCACAACAATTTTTTCCCCCCCAAGAGGGGATGTACTGATTCTGGTGCCAGATATTGGACTGATACCAGGCTATGTACTGACCCATGTGCCAGATGTTGGACTGATACCAGGCTATGTACTGACCCATGTGCCAGATGTTGGACTGATACCAGGCTATGTACTGACCCATGTGCCAGATGTTGGACTGATACCAGGCTAACGCTGTGTATTATTAGTGTTCGCAGTTTCAGCCAGAGCCCGACGGGCCCCAAAAACGGGTGTCGGTAACAGCTGGGTTCAGGCCCACAATTTATGCTAATTGGTGCGGTCGGGTAGGGCAAAGACATTTTACATTTAGTAGATTTGACACTAGTAGGCCAATCTGCATTTTATATGTGAGCAGTTACAATGGATGGTCAAGTCATCATTCCATAATATGTACGATCACTTAACCCTTTCACTACCACACTACAGAAGGTTAACCTTTCACTACAGACCCTTTGTCGTGTGGCAGTGAAAGGGTTAACCTTCTGTATTGTCGCAGTGAAAGGGTTAACCATTTGGTAGTGTGGTATTGAAAGGGTTAAAAGAAAGGGTGTAGGGTTGTGTCGGGCTCAGGCCCAGTATTGTATGTGATGATCTTGGGCGAGACGGGCTCGGGCTTCAACTCACTGGTTCTTTCAGGCCCATAGGGAGGTGTAGTCTGACGTCACTTTAGTTTCCCGTGCAGTCCACCCATATAGGGATTCATCATTGGGAAAATGACTGCAAGATCAGTGGTTTACTCCCATACTAAGCCAATTAATGTCATTATCCTACAAGACTAGAAGTTGCACGTGAGTATTGAGTTACATCTATGCATAGGAATAAGAAAAGTGACTCCATCAATGTGCCAAATTCAGATTCTATGCTACATGTTTTAGTAAAAGGTATTGATTGACACCTCCCAGACAGAAATAAAATAACATTTTGTTCAGTCTTTGGCTTGTTGGGTGAAATAATTGTACAGAGACGAAACGGATATAGATGAAAAATATTTCTTTTATTACAATCTTTTCCAATTATGTATTTGTTAGTACAAAGATCTTTTACTGTATATTGTCGAACAGTGCAATATCGTGTTATAATCGAGCGTGTGGCTATTTCAATGCATAGTTCCACAATTCATTGCAGATTAAGCAAAATCATCTTTTCAGAATATGCCCTATTACAATGTGCATAATCCTTTAGAAGGGAAATGGGGGAAGGGGACTTGATTTATCCTATTTTTTTTTTTTTCAAAATAAAACAATCAAAAAGGTTTTGGAACGTACCATTTCTTTAACATCCTGTTTGATCCTCAACTTGCACCAGAAACGCATCCCTTTGTCTATCCTAGAGTTGAAGCAGTGACTATCGACGCTTATTACATGGCGTTTTAAAATGCGCCAAAATGCTTGATTGTGATTGGTCAATAGCGCTCCGTTGCTAGGGGCAACGCGCAATAATGACCGCTGTTAGGGACAACGGGGAAAGATAGCCTCGCAGCCGGACTCTCGCAGTGTTATACCATGCACAGCTGCACTGCATCAGGTGCAATCAAGCCCACACACACACCCAGAGGAGCAACAGAACCGTGTCTGCATTTGATCTCGTCTTGTCGATGGTGTAAAATGAATTACGTGTATTGTTAGTAAGTTAGCCCTGTAATAAGCGGGATAATGTATAGCTATACTCGGTCATTGTCGCAAAATAATTTACCATCACTGCGTTTAGAACACAGAGGCGCGGCGCCGAGGTTCTGAACGCAGTGTCGGTCAATTATTTTGCGACAATGACCGAGTATAGCTATACATTATCCCTTACATAATACAGCCATGTCCCCAATCTGAGAGCACACACAAGTCAGATCGGATTATCACATTTCATGGTCATCTAATATTGACTGTAGTATTGCTGTCTAAACTGATGGAATTTCTGGTTTTACTAATGGATATGAGACGGTATCCTTTATTTGGCCTTTTAAGTGACAATCAGTTTTTTCAGTATGCTATATGGACACATCTCATTCCACAAACTTGCCTGCCATCAGATATGCACTAGGGTAACATCATCACATTTGTTGTTCAGGCCATCTAGACACCTGTGCTGTGTCCAAAATGAGTCATTTGATCAGGGTGGTCCATTTGGCCATACAGGACGCTGCGGCTATGATCTGAAGATCATGTCTGCTAGTGTAAATGCAACCAGTTATAGCATTAAACAATTATCAAATTATTGACAATTAAACAAAGATTTTCTTCAAGTACCAAATGCTATACATTCACCTGTACATTGTATACATTTGGATAAGTGAAGAGAGAAAAATCAATAATTAATTATGCTTAGTATAAACATAAAAAAAGGCTTCCAGTAGCATCCTACTGCAGCTAGTTTCTGTATCTCAAAGGATACTTCAGTGATCATCATACATACTTATTCCATGAATGAGGATTTCTGCAGATTTGAGGCTACAGAAACACAAAAACAACCAATAGAACAAAACACATTGTTCCGACAGCTGCTTTGAATATTCACACAAATTAAAACGTAAACAAATTAAAAACAACATTTAAGGCGTCTTCATCAACAGTATTTCTGTACAATCACATAAAATTAACGTTTAGCCCTTTAGGGAGAAGAACAGAGAAAGCAGAGCAAGTTGTATGTTGACACCTCATCAATCGACAACATTCTAGAAAGGCTCGTTTAATTTTCAAATACTTAAGCACAGTAAGAAACACCAAAGAAGTAGGGATATATCTATATATTGCACCTAATTGTTATTATATAGACCTCTCACACGTTTGCCATTTTGACAAGCCCCGGTTCCTTTTCTCTCTCGCCTAAAATGAGCCGCTTTCCTTTCCTGTTTACCAGTAATGTTGTCCTTGGAAATTGCGTTTCACCAAAGGATTTTACGTTTTGTTAACTTTCCAATTTTTAAAAGCCAAAAATCGCTACTAACCCTAAATGACCGGATGTTGCAGAGAACGCACCGACAGGTCGGGTGACCTGTTCCGCGACGTTAAACTAGTTTGGCTTTAGTGATTTTAACTGCCGCTTTCAAATTCAAAATCCCCTCCCTTATCAGAGAGAGAAATGTATATCAGAAGGCCTTGTTCACAGGACTTCAGTCCGCATGAACCACAGACGAAGCTAGGAGCGATCTATTAATAGGCTATTCATTTTCCTATAGCTCCAGGAGAATTTGGAGAGACGGGAGCAGCCGGGAATAATGCGTCCCCCGTGAGAGGTCTGTTGGAGGGGGGAAAGTCTACACTTGTTTCCATAACATGGCTCACTACTAGCATAGTTAGCGTTCCATATTGAAACTTTTGGACCTAGCTACATGAAAAGGTATGGTATGGAAAAATAACCAACTAAAATACCAACTGACTCAAGTATCCCTTTTTTAAGAATGAGCTTTTATATGGAAATAAGCCTTGTAGAAAAATTGTCATCAATTTCAGCATGAACACAGGACCTTGCCCTCTCCACCCGCAGCTCTTGACAAATTGGAGCAATACCTCATCGACCGCATGCCAGTCCACATTACAAACTTCATTGGGAATTACTGGAGGTTTTGAAAGGTTCATCCGTTTTCATTTTCTAGCCCTGATTTTGAGTTCCATTTCAGATCGAGTCACATTCGTCAAATAGAAGAAAGAAAAAAAACATGATTCAAAATTATTGTTCAAGAGTTATTAGAGCTATTTCGGGCATATATCAAAACATGGTTACTACTGTGGTTTTATACTAAGGAGGAGATGGATGATAAAAGCATATGCTTAAATTCTAAATAATATGTTTACTGGGCTAAATAGAGCAGGCTGAAGAGTTAATCCTATCTGATCACTGACAGATGATATTTGCCCAAGATATGTAGAAACTCTCGAAGACTTATTTTAGTCTCTGAATTTAATCTCAAGCCCTGCCCTCTTTTGATCACAACTGTTTCTTTCCTTGTCCGAGGTTTGACATAGTTCAACAGAAGAAGCAGAAAATAGGAAATGGAAAGCGTGGCCTTTTTGATGTAAAAACGGGACTTCCTAAAAGCCAGGCATCTCATGTACAGCATCACATTAACCCTAAACCTTAACCTCATTGGACCTCACGCCACCACCTTAACCCGGCCATTGGACGCGGTACAGGAGATCACTGGTTTGTAGTGAATCCCGCGTTAAAATCTATTCTCTGGTGACATGCACTCCCTGTTGACATTGCAAAACATGCCCCGATTGGCTCAGGTAAACGACCCGTGGGGAAATAAAAAAAAGGGACCCCTCGCAGATGATCACATTGTCATTTTCCATTCATAAATCCATGCTTTTTCAACTGCACTCATCCGGTGAGTTAACCGTGTATGTGTTTGGTTAGCAGTGGTGGTCCTGTGTCGGATCAGGGATTGGGCTGGTGTGTGTGGTTTTTGTTTTCATATACCTTTTCACAAGTTTCACGATGTGGGACAAGACACGTTTTTTATTCCGAGGTGGTCACTTTGTCAAGGTTGCCGTGGCTCGGGGTCGAGGGTCGCCCCTCGTCCTCCGCTTCCAGGAGCGGGGAGACATCCCGGTCGTCCCCCTCCTCCTCCTCCTCCCGCCGGGCAGGCCATCAGTCGCGGTGCGCGTGGCCCAGCGGCGCAAGGCTGAAGACGTGGATGCGGAGGTGCGAGGCGATCTGGAGGCACACCCCCGTGCAGTAGCGGGCCAGGTCGAAGAGCGAGAGGACCTGGCGGGAGGACGAGAGAAGAAGAGAGTATGTTGATTAGGGGTGTAACAATGCATCGATCCTAAGGTGACGATTCAACTGTATCGATTAGAAATTTTAAGAATCTATGTATTTCTTTTTTATTTATTTATTTGAATGTCTTTTTTATTCACCTATAGTCCATTCATGCTGAGTGAATCAGTTCCCCCAGCCACATTTGTGTATACATTATTTGAGGGAATTAATAGATCGAAAATTCATCTAATCGTGGTCAAATGAAGATATTTCATGATGCATTGAATCGTTGCCTGAAGAATCGTAATCGAATCGATTCGTTGTGGGGTCGATTCGTTACACCCCTAATGTTGATGCAATATGGTGGTTAGACGTTGGAGCTCTGGCAGAGAAAACACACAAGCTTCCCAATAGTGGTGACTGTACTGTTCCCATGATGTGCAAGAGTTCGTTTGGACAGTCTGCCTTCTCCGTTAACGGGGCAAACTTTTGGAACTCTCTGCCTACTGCTTGCAATACTGATATATACGCTGCACGTCTTGGTGACATTATTTCATTAAATGATTAACAATGTAATATTTTTTGTGGCAATACACCGATACTGAATGTTAACAGAATTCATCTTAAAAGTTTGTCAGCTATAGGAACAGTAATCAAGGAAGGTGGGTCAATTAGTTGCGCAAATGGTCAATTATTCCGGTAGTTATACTGTTATTTGATTATTGTTGAAGGGAACTGTTATTTCCAATATGAATATGTGCAAAACTGACCAGGGCCACCCAGAGAACTATGTGCTCGTCAACGAAGCTGTTGAAGTACTGGTTGAGGAAGAGGAGGCCGGGGCCGATGAAGGCCGTGTCCGGGAGGTACAGCTCACTCTTGGTCATGTGGGCGACCTGTAGAGGAGGGGACAACAGTCAGGGGCAAACATAGATAACATTCAGCCACTAGATGTCGCTCTAGAGCACCTGCATGTCATTAATCCAACCAGGTGCATTCCACATGTTTTCAAATGATAAATGGATGGGGGGGGGGAAGCAATAGTGTTATTCCCCACCTTTCTTTTTTTTATCCACTTTTTCTCCTTCTTTTTCAGTTTTTCTCCCATCCCAATTTAGTCGTGCCAATTCCCCCCTCCCCTGTCTTGATCGTTGCTCGCATTTGCCCCCCACTGGTCGGTCGTAGGGAGGGTTGAAGAATCTATCGGGGGCGACAGTGGCTCGGGAGGTAGAGCAGTCGTCTGGCAATCCAGAGGTTCCCGCTCCTCCCGGGCAGCGTGTCGATGTGTCCTTGAGCAAGACACTTAACCCCTAATTGCTCCCGATGAGCAGGTTGGCACCTTGCATGGCTGCCTCCGCCGTTGGTCTGTGAATCGATGTGTGTGTGAATGGGTACAAATGTGAGTAACAAATTGTAAAGCGCTTTGGATAAAAGCGCTATATAAAAAAGCAGCCATTTACCGTGTCCCCTCCGATACATGCTGAGTCAGCCAGCCACTTCTTTTCACCTGCCAGCGCGGACTCTCATTGGCGAGGTGTAACGTGTGGGAGGCTCACACTACCCTCGACATCTCCTGTCCTTGCTGTGCAGGCGCCCTGACCGACCTGTAGGAGTCGCTGTTTACAACGACCAGATTACCACCCATCGACTCCCCTCCCGCTGACTCTGCCAATGGACCTATCTCAAACCCTGCCCTCTTTTCTTGATCCTCCAATCACAGCTGTCGCTTACCTCGGACTTCCTCGTGGTAAGCGACAGCTGTGATTGGAAGATCAAGAAAAGAGGGCAGGGTTTGAGATAGGTCTATTGAGTCAGTATGATGGCCGGCCGAAGCCGGATGCAACGCTGACAGCCGGATTCGATACCGGTGTCTCACGCGTTGGTGACGAGCACTTAGACAGCTGCGCCACCCAGCCGCTTATTCCCCACTTTTCTAAAGGCTTTGTGGATTTATTAATATTCTAGATATTAACACTTTAATCGCTGGAAACGCCGAAACTCGTCATTGCCCGCCATGCTCATTCTGCCGAAGACGCCGTAACACGTCTTTGATATCAATATTTCAAAAATCTGTGATCGAAATCATATTTCTCCTCCGGGGACCTGAGATATACTGCTGAGCTCCACTCAACTTTCCCACCCTCTAATACAGCCAATTGTATTAGTGTGAACGGCCAGCCAAGCTGGTGACAACGCCTCAGCTGTGACCTGAGATATACTGCTGAGCTCCACTCAACTATCTAACAGTTCAAGAGCGCCATCTGGTGGCCGATCGGCAGATCGCCCAACAGGAAGTCATGTGGATGAAGTGGTGCTCATCCATATTTCGTCCGGGCACTCGCTATCATTAGCAGGACTCCATCTTGACACAGTGAACACCGATCGGTGCAAATAACTCGACAAACAACATGATTTGGACGTATATACTATTATACAACCTGGAGATGGATCGGGTATTTCGACATCCCATAATAGGAATATCTCTGCTCCACGCTCATCGCCCAACGGCGCGAGGAAGATACGGTAAGATCCAGCGTTATTTTCCAACGTGTTCTTTACTAACTGCTCTGATGATCATATCACCCACACTAGATGAATGATATAACGTTGCCCACGGAATTATAAACGACCCCCCGCCCATCCGGTCAACATCAGATGATATGTAGTAACTTCTAGAACCACGTCCAGTTGACATTTTTTATCTCGCTCCGATTGCTATCAAACTGTATTTCATCATCAATATAATACATTTGGAGCTATAAATCATGTTCTGGAGGAAGCTGCAGAAAACGATAAAAACATACTTATACTTTAGACCGTATTTTAGTATGAATATGTGAATGAAAAAGTATAACGTTGCTACACCCTGAACAATAGATATAGGACATTGAATGGGCCATAATAATGTCAATTTAGCAATACAATTTAAAAAGTTATAGCCCTGCAAAGAAGGGGAACTTCTCCATAGACAAATAGAGATGGCGAGGGATGGTAAATTATGAATTTAACCATGGCGATCAAAGTGTTAATACCTTTCTAGATTTTTTTTTCTTTTTTTTTTTTACTCTTTTTTTCCCCTCCTTCTCCCATCCCAATGTTAGTCGTTATGCCAATTCCCAATCCCCTTCCTGGTCGCTGCGCACTTACCCCCCACAGTCGGTCTGGGAGAGTGGAGGCTATCACGTGCTTCCTCCGACACACGTCTAGCCAATCAACCACTTCTTTTCACCTGGCAGCGCGGACTCTCACTGAGAGGGTGTAACGTGTGGAAGGATCACACTACCCCCCTTAGATCCTATCCGCGCTGAGCAGGCGCCCCGACCGAACTGTAGGAGTCGCTGTTTACAACAACCCGGACCCACCCCGCCAGCTTTCCCACCCTCTAATACAGCCAATTGTATTAGTGTGAACGGCCAGCCAAGCTGGTGACAACGCCGGAGCTGTGAGCTGGATTCGAACAGGCGAATCCAGCGTCTCCGGTGTTGGTGACGAACGCAATCTCCGCTACGCCACCTGACCGCCCCACCTTTCTAGAATTTTTTATGATATAACAAACATAGAAATGTTATCTATAGCACTTTTAAATACATATAAAATGTTAGTATAGTTACATATAGCATAACTGTATATTGTATAGTATATTGTATAGTAGTGTATATAGAACTCATTACCGTTAATTCATTGGTGACAAGCACTTAGACCGCTGCGCCACCCAGCCGCTTATTCCCCACCTTTCTAAAGGCTTTGTGGATTTATTAATATTCTAGATATTAATACCTTTCTAGAATTTTTAATGATATAACAAACATAGAAATGTTATCTATAGCACTTTTAAATACATATCAAATGTTAGTATAGTTACATAGCATAACTGTATATTGTATAGTATATTGTATAGTAGTGTATATAGAACTCATTACCGTTAATTCATAAGCTTAGCATTGTATTTTATCTTAGTACCTTTTATCGTCTATTATTATCTATTCTATTTTATTCTATTCTTATTTGTATTTCTTTGCACAATCAAGGCGGGAATGGCCACCTTCATTTCACTACATGTCTCGTGTATGTATGCGACTAATAAACCTCTTGAATCTTGAAATGTATTCAGAACATTTTGAAGGCACACCAAACCAAAAAAGAAAAACCTATTCCTTGATGCAAAGATGTCACTGTCCGACAACAGCTCAACACATCCAAGTGCAACAAATCTATTCATGAACGACAGAGACCTTCGTTAGGCCAACAGAGCTGTTGATGGAGCAGCAGAGAAAGCTAAAGCGGTGACATTTGGCTAAATAAAAAGAAGGGATAAACGCACCACAAGCTTGTTGGAGATCTTGGCAACGACCATGCCAAAAGTAAGGATGTAGAGACAGGGGTGATGCTCAAACAGCTGGCTGGACGACTTCTTGAAAATAATGAAGGCCAGCGTGAGGATGAGGCCGATGTGCACACCAGGGGTCAACACACTGGTGTCCTGCACACGCACACACACACACACACACACACACACACACAGTTAATTGAATACAACAGTACAGTACAGAACCAAGAGGAGAGACCACATCAGTCCAGTATTAGCTAACCTACACTGGCTTGGAACAGGACCAAGCTATATTGCAAATTCTCTAGTCAAGCCTTCTAGAATATTACGATAATCTACTACTGATCTATTGAAGATTCCCAACCACAGCCTAAAGAAAATCTGGCCTTTGCAAATTATGCACCAAAGCTATGGAACACCTGACCCTACCTTTGGACATTAGGGAAGCTAGATCTCTAAATATTTTAAAAAATAAGCTAAAAAGCCTCTTCACCATAGCCTTTTAATACACTATGCTGCTGATTGTACTATAGATTGCACTATTTGACTCTGTCCATTCTATTTGACTCTTTTATTACAGGTTCTAAAATTGTCAGGTGAACTGTGTGGGTATCAAGCAGGAAGAAAGACTGTCAGGTTTTACAACTGTGTGGGGGACCCAGGCCTGAACTGCGCCCTGAGAGGGAGGTTCGAAGGGTCAAAGTCATACATCTATGGATCGGGCCAAATGTCCTCTTTCCAATGGCAGAGTTCAATCTGGATTTAGTGCCACCAGGCGGCCGTAACAGGGCAGCAAAAACCGTGAATGAAATCTACTGTAAGTACAGTTACTTTTTTGTAATGAAAAAATGCTCCGCCATTTTTCATCAGATTGAGACACGTTTTTTTTTCTAGACGTTCACAGAAAGGTAAAGAAACAAACTATGTTCTATTTTATGGCAATAAAGTTCGGGTTTGTTCGACCCATGAGACATAATCACGAAAATAACATTAAAAAATCATTTCACGCCAGACGGCTCCAAGTTTAACGGGCTGGCGTGAGCTGGGTAGTGTAGTTTTATGAAATAGCCCTGGGTCTCCTCTTTCATAGGACTACAAACATGAATGACGGTGTAATTTAACACTTAAAATCATTGGTAAACAATACACACTTTGACTGCTGTTTTAAGTCTTTACTCTTGGCTACATTGGAAAAAAAACATTACATTAATTAATACAGACTGTATTCATCTAATTATGACGTGAAATAAATCTCGGCCCGATACAGGGCCCGTCGCGCTTAACTCATTCAGCGCCAGTCACGAGTAAAGTCGGGTTAACTCGCCAACCGTTCAGCGCCAATCACGAGTAAAGTCGGGTTTTAATCATTATTTCTTTTATTAGCTATATCCATTCATTTTCATCCATCCAGCCTGATGTTATCATTGGGAATGGGTCTGAGCTCACAAAAGGGCAAATACCGCCGCCTACGCCTTCCAGCCGGTATTGCACTCTATTAGAAATGGTGTAGTTTCGGGCGGCCAGGTAGCGCAGCGGACTAAGTGTCTGTCTACCACCGCAGAGACAGTGGGATCAAATCCAACTGCCAGCGGTACCTCCGGCTTGGTCGACCGTCCGTGCTGACACAATTGGCAGTGTTAGAGGGTGGGGAAGCCGGTGAGGGTGGGTCCTGGTAGTTGTAAACAGCGTCTCCTACAGTTCGGTCGGGGCGCCTGCACAGCGAGGGAAGGATCTGGGGGAGGTAGTGTGATCCTTCCACACGTTACACTCTCCCAGTGAGAGTCCGCGCTGCCAGGTGAAAAGAAGCGGTTGATTGGCTACACATGTGTCGGAGGAAGCATGTGATAGCCTCCACTCTCCCAGACCGACGGTAGGGGGTAGAGTGCGCAACGACCAGGAAGGGGATTGGGAATTGGCATAACGACGGAAAAACGGGAAAAAGGAGGGGGAAAAAGATTTTAAAAAGAACATTTAAAAAAAAAATTGTCGTTTCTTTTCGGGGCCGATCTGAGCCGTGCGGGCAGGGTTTAAATACTCCGGCAGGACGAGCGTTTACAACTATGGCATGGAACAGTAACCCCGCCCACCCATTCATGTGTAACGCTCGGTAATGTGGGACGGACCTCCACGAGCAGTATTTGGAATGGCGATCAGATAATTGGATTATTTCTTTTGCATTACATCAGAGACCAGGTAAGGACTCTATATATAAAATATTGCGTTGATCTGATATTTCTTTCTACCGCGATCGACGCTGTCTGTGTGTGTGTGGCTGTTTACCGTTGAGTGCAGGAGGTGGGGGGGGGCGCCGCGCTACGAGGGCCATTTCATGTATGCATGAGAAAGGATAATAATGATAATCTAGCCCTGATTTCAGGAAGATTCGATAATCAGGCTAAAAATTACGTGTTTAGTGTATTCCACTTAAGGGCTATTATCGCGTCTTTTCCTGGGATTACTAAGAATCACCAAAACTATACTCATATTCAAAACGGTATAAAACGGAAATGTACGGATGAAAAAACAATACGTTTTGTGCATGTTGACTGGAAGCAACTCACTGACAATCGACGGGTGTATTAGACCCATAGCTCGCAGTCTCCCCATTGATTAAAGCGCTGGCGTTCTAGTGCCCTCTGGCACATTAAGCAATGTCGCTGAATGAGTTAATGGGTTTAAACTGTTAAACAGTCATTCAGAACTATTTTATTGTTGCATCATTTTACTCTGTCTATTCTATTATACTATTTTATTGCACTGCACAATTTTACTCTTTTTTATTGTTTACCGCAATAGAATCAAACCATAAACAAGGTGGCCTATTGGGACGTTAGATCCTAATGTTAAAAACTGTGATTTTATATGTCTGCACTTTATGTGCTAATTTTGTGCCCGTCTTTTTTCAGTTGTGAAGCACTTTGAGCTGCAATTCTTGTATGAAAGGTGCTATACAAATAACGTTTATTATTATATTATTATTATTATTATTATTATTATTATTACTACTGTAAAGAGATGAAGAGGGTGCTTTTGACTCACAGCAACGGTGGAGCCATTTTTGCCCACTCCTCCGTTCAAGATGACGTGGAAGTAGTTGTAGCAGGAGAAGACGGCGCCGCCGATGATGCCCATTATTGGGAAGGTGTAGAGCTTCAGCCCCAGCACAGGCAGCTGGGAGGTGAACCAACAGAGTTAGCGTAAAAGGGTAACAAACACAAGAAAACAACAGTAGCACTTTTCTTTTTTTTTATGAAAGCTGGAGGGCATGCCGAGCATGATGGGAGCAGAAGAAAGCCACAATATGCAGGGTGACATCATCAGCTAGTTGAGCTAGATCATGTCTCAGGAGATTACCTGTTGCCATGGCGTTAGCTACCCCCCGTAATATTTACCTTCTCTCACTTCTCACATGTGATGTTTAGTGAAGCCTCCAGGGGCAGCACAGAGTGAAAGTGAAACACAAATTCTATTTATTGACTAGTAGGCGAACTACCAACTAGGGATTGGTTCAGAACAATTGTTGTCAGTGTGGAAACCGCAAGTCGCAGAGTATTCTATTATGGTCTGGATGATAAGGGAAATGCTTTGTGTGTGTGTGTGTGTGTGTGTGTGTGTGGACACATGTGTATACCATTATGAGACTGTATAGATTAGGGTTCTGGCATCATACCGTGGTTTGCCAAAGGCTCACACCACCAAAGGCCGTCATCACATACATGCCCATGATAGCAAACTGCACCTCTGTGACATCGACCCTGGATGGCAAGAATGAGAGGCACAGGCAGATTAGATTTGGCTAAAGTGGCGATTCTTTTTAAATGCTTGACACAAGCCAACACAGGTAGCACAAGTTGTAACACAAAGAAAAAAACACAAGTAGGCCTACATATCGGGCTTGGGAAGCGGATGTCATCTTTCTGGGGCAAGCCGCCATATGCAGAGGATCACTACGACCGTGTGTTTTTGACGGGAGGAATTTGGGGTTCAAAAAAATATTGAATATTTCCCCAATACTAAACCTTGATACCTAGAGCCATGTGAAACATCTCAGATCAAATCAAAACAAAGACTTTCTAGATCTTTAGATCTTTCTGCGTTTTTGACACATACAAATTTCAGATGTCTTATAATCTCAATAATTTTGTCCAAGGCCCAAGAATAAATGGTCCAAGTCTATGGTCAAAGTAATGGACCAGAATTCTGCATTGGTGCGTGCCTAAGTAACACCATCCATTTAGTCAAGTCACTACAGAATTAGAAGTAACTTACAGGCCGAAGCGGAGGGTCCCCGACACATAGGTCTGCCAATGGGCACAGAAGAACATGAACATCCCAACGAAACCACAGAAGAAGATCCAGTCAGGGTACCTTCCTATGCCACAGGATATACAGGTTCCCACGGCAACGAACACTGCAGAGAGGGAGAGACGGGCAGAGAGAGAGACACACACACAGACAGAATAAACAGGAGACTGTTACTATAGTACTAAATGCAAAAACAGTGATTTATCTGCCGTTTCTTAACACTTTCAGTGCCAAAAACGACTTAAGTCGTTTCTGGGCCCATGTCGTTCAGTGCCAAAAAACGACTTTTTACGTTTCTAGCTCGTTTTTCCTTTTTTTATCTGTGTTTTTATTCATTATCCACCCAGGCAGCCTGTTGTTACCATAGGGAATGAGTCTGAGGTCACCAAAGTGCAATACCGGCCGTATTCAGCTAGACGGCGGTATTGAGCACCATTTGAAACCTTGTATCTTGGCCTAATGGGTCCGGGTCGTTTTTTTTTTTTTGCTCAAACTGAGCGGTTATAACGGTCGGATTGAGAAGAATCAAATGCTCCCAATGCATGATGTGTGGTGGATTATGTTGGCGACGCAATGGACATCAATACTTGGAATCGCGATCAGATAATTGGAATATTCTTTTTGGGGTACATCCTAGTCAAGGTAAGGGCTATATGATATCAATCTTGCGTTGATCCAAGCATGTCTTCACCTCGATACGAACATGTGTCTGTAACGTTAGTCCACAACGTATGCCGTTGGTGGCAATCAAAGCATCAAAAAACTACCCCCCCCCCCCCCCCTTTCATGCATTCATGATGAAACATAATACCTATGATATATATTTGATTTGAGAATAATAGCGGGTCCAGGCAAGAAACGGCAACGGTTATAGTATAATATGGCTATAAGGCTATTCCTCAGCATTTCAGGAATTACCCCAGACCGATCTAAAAACACTTATATTCACCACGGTATAACGTGCGAATGTATGCATGGAAAAATTATCTATTTTTTGCATCTTGACCGGAAGAAAGTCACTGGCAAATTACCATAGTATTGCATCCATAGCTATAATATATAGAATATAGTTATAGCTCTACAAACAAGGTGACGGATTCCTATCTATCTAGCGTTGGCCTTGCTACAGAGGGCCGCGTCTAATGGCTGGCACTGAAAGTGTTAACATCAAGTTAATGGAATAATAACAATATGTGCCATTATGTATTGCATCACTAGATTCTAGTCAATATGCAGCCCTAACCACTGAGCCATTGAGCGGATTAGGCTGGAAAATGTATTAGGTAGGTCCTAGTAACTAGTAGAACCTAGTAGATTAAATAAAGTTTTAAATAATCCATAACTAGTAAATGTGATATAACTCAATAGGGCTGTACCTAATGTAATTTTTTTTACATTCGAAGCTTCTATTGAAGTATTCGAACGAAGCTTCGAATGTCTGTCGTCATATTTTATGATGTAATCCAAAGAAATATATATACCGGTATATTTTGTTTTTGTTTTTAATATCCTCAAACTAAATCCTCAATTTGAATAAAGTGATTAATCTGATTAAATTAGTCTTTTTCTTTTTATTAAATCAACTTTCTTTAATGAATATAACTCATCAGTTTGGTCAACATAAATAATCCAATAAGGGCACGGTTGGTACGAGAGTGATGGTGACGTCTTGATGGAGCGCCGAGTGCCAAGCGGATGCAGGTAGGCTACATCATTTATGATAAATGTTTTATTAAAAATTGTATGACTAGTCATATACTATAATAGTATAATACTATAATATTAGTGTAGCCTAATCTTTATCTGCAACTGTGAAGAAAAACCCCATTGGTTTAAACAGAATGAATAGACAAAAAAAAGATAAAAAGAAAATAAATTAAAAATGTATAAAAAATGTGAAATTCGAATGTTGATTTAGAATTCGAATGTCCACATTATGATCGAAGCTTCGAAGCATTCGGTACAGCCCTATAACTCACTAATGTGAAGAGAAGATTCAGCAGCCTTCGGGCTGCACCGTGCAGCGTAGAGACAGTACCTGTAGAGACAGCATCACAGCCGTGGTCAAACAGTTCACCGAGCGCCGAACTGCTGTTGGTCCTCCGGGCCTGTTTCCCATCGATGGCGTCCAGAGACTGGTAGATAAACAAGCCCAAGGCACTCAGGAGGAAGGCCCACGCTGGAGCCTGGTAGGCGGGGAGGGAGGGAGGGAGGGAGGGAGGGAGGGAGGGAGGGAGAAGGAGAAGAGGGGTGAAGGAGACATAGAAAAAGAGGGAGGGAGGGAGGGAGGGAGGGAGGGAGGGAGGGAGGGAGGGAGGGAGGGAGAAGGGGGGTGAAGGAGAAATGGAGAGAAAGAGGGAGGGAGGAAGACAGGGAGGGATGGAAGGAGGAGGGAGAGGAATGTTTAACGATCCATGTTTACAGAAGTCAGCCTCGTCCTTTGATGAAGCACTACTAGATGGCTGCTTGTTAACCAGCCTGTCGACGATAGAAATGTAACATATATTATACATATAGAATTGCTACATATGGATTTTAATATGCTTTTAAGTACTGTAGTTTTAATGTAGTTGGTGTTTTTTTTTTTATATCTGTGTTTTTTACTGTAGTTTTAATGTAGTTGGTGTTTTTTATAGTGGTGACTGTATTAGGGCTGACCTTCGAATTTTTTTTTGGAATTCGAAGCTTCGGGGCCGAGATTCAATTTTAATTAGAAGCTTCGAGATTAAAAATAATAATAAAAAGATTATAAATAATATATATATATATATATATATTTTTTTTTTATGTTGTGGGACTTGTACAGCACTTTGTTCAACTTTGTCAGTGCTGTAAAGTTTAAACCTTTTTAAATCTTAGACAAACGAAACACTTTGCTTTCCTATTGTTAGGTTTTAGTGAGTTTTTCCTTACCTTCGCGTGGGGTATGTCTGGGAGTGCTTGCATTCTTTCATTTATTTGCATTTATTTTAAATTTGTTGGACCTTATGGTGTTCTTGTTCTGTTCTTGACTTATTGTTATGTTTCTTCTTGACTTGTTTAAAGAAGACGTGTACGGCCCATGGGGACATTAACGTGTGTTGTCGGGCCTTACAAATAAATTTTATTTGATTTGATTTATGAAATATTGTAAGCCGTCATTTGAGGCTTTATAAAAGCAGCACAATGAACACAAATCTGTCAGTGCCGAGTCCGACCTCATCTTAAATAACAAACAGCATTGCTTGTTGTAGTTAACAAAGAGAGGCAGAGTTGATTTTGCACCAACATTTTTTTAAATTTCTTTTAAAGAAAATACATTTTTATTTTTTTTAATATATTCGAATTTTATTTTCATATTCGAATCCCATGCCAATCGAACGAAGCTTCGAAGCTTCGAAGTATTTAAGACAGCCCTAGACTGTATGTTGTCTTTTAACCACTGCACAAATTAAGTTCTGAAAGGAAAATAAAGTAGTTTGAAGTTGAAGTTCAAACACTAGGATTTCAGGAAATGAGGATTCAAATATGGCGAGAGAGCAAACAGATTCTTCTCATTATACAGCGTGATCATTGTGATTCAGCTACAATTAACAGTATGTTCATTCCATCTTTTACTATTGTCATCTAGTCACGCTTTTTAATATTGGGCCTCATCTCTAAGATCTCCATAACCGATGTAAAATATAGGTTATGGAGATACTATATATCATATCATAACATATTGGAATATGATCCCATTACATATCATACGGACGGAAAACAAGGACAGTTTCAAAAAGAAACTTAAGGAGCCATATCCAGAAGGAAATCAATATGTCATGCATGAGTGTAGCTGCAGCCATGTTATCCAAACTGCTGTGTACTTTGTGCGTTTTTTTAAGGTATGGTGAAATGGATTCACCTATGACCTTTTGTTTTATTTTCTATTGATTATGTATGTGATATATGACTGATTTACACTGAATGTTTCATATTTGTATGTGTATATCTGTGAGGACCCCAGGAAGAATAGTCAACACGTTGATGATGACTAATGGGGATCCTAATAAACATAAACATAAACATATATAGAGCTGCTGGTCGCAGCTAAAAAAAACAAACAGATAGTTTGCTGCAAGCCTGCAACCCAACAATTGCATTGGTCCTGACGTCCTGAACAGGCCCGTCTAGGCTGGTCGTCCTGAGAGACTGTAGCAGGTGTGATGTCAACAGTTGCTCCTTCCTGTTCTATTTTAATAAAACCAGAGGTCAGGAGTGACTCCATAGCATTTAAAAGAACCTTGCTTTTTTATTTCATAAATAAATAAAACCATAACCGGTCCTATATGGCACATTTTCAGCATTAGTCTTGTGTGAGCAGTGAGCACACCTGCTTCTGAAGAGATTGAGGGAAAAGAAAAAAAAAATACAAAAGGATGTATTCATAGTAGTATTCTCATGACCCGCATGCCAGCCAATATGGCACAATGCCACCACTCATTGGCCACAGCTGTCATTTAATGATAATCACCTGCTAGTTGATGACAATCCCCTGTTGTTTGCAGAACAAGATGTCTGCAATGGAATATTATGACTAGGCCTAGAGCCAAACTCCTACGCAGAGCTTCTTCTACGCCTGTATGTCACAGCTTGCAAAACAGCTCTGCCCCAAGTGCCTTATAACTAGACCAAAACCGGACATCCGTGACCAAATCAAATTGGGTGTAGAAAGATAGAGATGGGGGACTCAAGTTGAGGACTCGCTTGACTAACATTGATAAAAGACTCATGACTTGACTTTAACTTTAGGCAGACTGAATGAATTTGGAAATGAATTTGCATTTTTTTCTAGACATTGAGTATGAAGAGTTACTGTTTTGAAACTTGATTGGATGACTTTTAGTGCAGGACCTAGAAAACAATGGTCCTCATTCTCAAACATGTTCAGTATTGACATTACTAAATGAGATGTCAGTATTGACATTACTAAATGAGATGTCATGCTAATATGTCATGTTCTACAGTAGGACTTACTAGTATAATACCTAATAAAACAAGTCATTACAATAATAGAAGGCTACTTTGCTGGAAACTATTTATTTTGCACGTATACAGTACACGTGTGTGTGTGTGTGTGCGTGTGCGTGTGCGTGTGTGTGTGTGTGTGCTGAGGCTGCCTCACTAAGCCGTTTTTCCACACATTTATTTAGTTCTAGCAATAGGCATAAATCAAACCAACAATAAATAATATCATAGAGAAGACAGTATATGGCATATTAATACAGTATATTCCACTATAGAGTAACTATATCTGCGGCGATCGATTTAGTTCTTATTTATTTAGTTTTCTGTGTGTGTGTGTAATGCTCACGATGCCTCATTGAGTCAGGACTATAAAATGCTAAACGTAATTGTTAGTGATACAAATATTGTTGTATTTATTATCATTATAATTATTTAATTCCACGGATGTCTGTAGTATCGGCAATCCCCAATGACTTGTCCCAGAGAAAGATGTTGAAAACACACACCGGTCTGTCCGACTGCCTTTTCGAGTTCGTAAATCCTACAACGAACAATATTACAATATGAAGCCGTTCGAGAATGCCGAATGGGTACGTAAATCGAGTTACAAAGGAATTCCTTGGTAACTTTTACGTATGTCCGTTCGAGAATGAGGACCAATGAAGACGGGATGGAGCTGACAGGATTCTCCCATTCCTGCCTTGATTTTCTCTCAAGCCTTATATATTACCAGACCGTTTCTGATTCAAACAAGACAGTAAGGCTGAGAGTAGACCACTTATCGATTTATCGATAATTATCTATAACTGTGTGAAATCGATAAGTGGCGTCACTTATAGATTTTTTTGCATGTGTAAATTTTTTTTAATTAAATATAATTAAATACAGTTTAAAATACTTTTTTCAAAAAAAAATTTACATTAATTTGTGTGTCTGTGTGTGTGTCACGTGCACTCACTGTCGTTTTTGCGATGATGTAGTTAATTTAAAACAGTGGTTCTCAACTGGTCTAGCCTCGGGACCCAACATTGTCCTTAGTCATTAAGTCGCGACCCAAATTTTTTAACGACTATGATTTATTTCAAAAATTGTTTTTGCAGTAATACACAATCTTTCATGCACTGTTAAAAACATGAAATAAACACAAAAAAGTGCAACAAAAGTGCAACTAGGGCTAAAAAAAAACCAATGAAATAAAATAATAATAATAAATAATTATGCTTCTTAGCAGACTTCGTAGCTTAACATAACAGACCTACAGTAAGTTTGGGGGAACTAATGGGATAACTGGGGTTGCAACAAAAGTGCAACTAGGGCTAAAAACCCAATGAAATTAAATAATAATAAATATGCTTCTTAGGCCGATTTCTTAGCTTACCATAACATACCTAAGTTTGGGGGAACTAATGGGATAACTGGGGTTGCAACAAAAGTGCAACTAGGGCTAAAAACCCAATGAAATAAAATAATAATAATAATATTAAATAATTATGCTTCTTAGCAGACTTCTTAGCTTAACATAACAGACCGACAGTAAGTTTGGGGGAACTAATGGGATAACTGGGGTTGCAACAAAAGTACAACTAGGGCTAAAAACACAATGAAATAAAATAATAATAATAATAATAATAATAATAATAATAATAATAAATAATATATCCTTCTTAGCAGACTTCTTAGCTTAACATCCCAGGGAACTAATGGGATAACTGGGGATGTTGTTTGCTCCTGACAAGAGTCTCAAAGTCTGGGGTGATGGTAGACAAAGCAACTCTGGGGTCATGCTCAATGTCCAATCTGTTCCTCTGCTTTGTCTTCAGCTGGACCAGAGCTGAGAAGCCACTTTCACAAAGATAGCTAGTGCAAAAAGAATAAAAAATCTTTTTTCTTCTTATTTTTATTTTATTTTTACACACACATCCACGACCCACTCAAAATGGTCACGACCCACCAGTTGAGAAACACTGATTTAAAAAAGATATATAATAATACAATTATTATTATTAAAAATAATAATAGAGGGGGCGCCCCAGTGGCGAACCACATAACGAGTCGCGGCATGGCCGACCCGGGTTCGATTCCCGAACCCGTCGTTATTTGTCGAATGTCTTCCCCCCACTCTGTCTCCCGTTTCACCTATCTATCTCTCTACTGGATTGCCCAGTAGAATAAAGCGATAAACGCTAAAAAAGAAAATCTAAAAAAAAATTATAATAATAATAATAATAGAGAAATCTATATTTATCGATAATTTTGTCCAGATTTATCTATTCTTCCAAATGGCATATCGTCTCAGCCTTACAAGACAGTTCATTCTGTTCACGGTCCCTCACTATAGTTCAAAGTCAATGTAACTCGACCACAGTAGAATGGTCTCTCTCACTCTCTCTCTCTAACCAACTGTGTAACAAATGCAATCCTGTAAGATCAGGCAAACAAGATGGTATTTTCCTTGATGAGGATTACAATGTCAGTGTAATCATCATAGAATACTATGTTTTGTTTTTGTGCAATTTGAACGATTGCCTATACAGTAGGTACTCACGTGATAACTGAAACCTTCAGATCATCATCATCTTCGTTTTACGTCCCTATTTTGAGATCGCAATGCATCGATCCTAAGGTGACGATTCAACTGCATCGATTTGAAAATATTAGAATAGATTAGATTATTCTTTTGAATTTTTTTCAAACAAAACATTTTGGTTGATTTTTTATTGACCTCTAGTCCATTCATGCTGAGTGAATCAGTTCCCCCGGCCACATTTGTGTATTCAACATTTTGGGGGGAATTAACTGATCGAAAATTAATCTAATCACATCGAATCGTGGTCAAATGAAGAGATTTCATGATGCCTTGAATCGTTGCCTGAAGAATCGTAATCGAAACGAAGTGGGGTCAAATATTTACACCTCTATCCCTGACACTTGATTGCAATTGAAGAAACTGAAGTTACTGCTTTTTGACTTTGTAGTGCAGAATAGTTTAGTTAGTTTGTTTATTATATGTCACAACAAAATACAGAATACTTTATATGAAATGCTTATTTCTGAAAGAGCCCCTGAGTGTGCTACATACAGTAAAAAAAAGTAAGTAAAAAGAAAAGTTATTAAGAAGTAAGTAAAAGTAAGTCAAGTCAATATACAATATACAACACAGAGTCAAATGAGTAACAGTGATGTATAATGAAGAAATTAGATGGGGTACAAGACTTAGGGTAGGGTGCAAATGAGGGCAGAATTAGATATCCTTTCATCAGGCAGGGCTCAGAGTCGCTACTGGCTTTAGAATTTAGTACCTCAGGCGAAGAACCATATAAGTCCATTTTTAAGTTTTCAGAGGAACAAACTTTATTATCTAAAGATGGTAAGTTAAGAGTGTTGCATTCATTCATAGTTAAAGACAAGTCGACGTTGAGTAGTTTCTGGTGATATATCACATTCACACTCCCAAGTGATTTAGATGCAGTGCAGGGATTAAATTAGAATTCTAACAAATCACATGATTTATGGACAAAAGCCAAACATTTTAAGGAATCAAAATCTATATGGCTATATGGATAACCAAAGGGGGATCACCCCAAACCTGCGTTGTGCCATGTAATGAATACAACATGTGAAACTGTTATATATTATATATATAATAAATGTACTTCAACATTCAAGATCTCACTTAGATAAAAGATTTAAAAACTGCCACGATCATCCAGACAGTAAAAATCATGGGAGGAACAATAATATAATTTAAGGGAATTAAGTAAGGGATAATGTATAGCTACGAGGTCATTGTCGCAAAATAATTGACCGACACGGAGTTTAGAATACAGAGGCGCCTCGCCGAGGTGTTCTAAACGCAGTGAAGGTCAATTATTTTGCGACAATGACCGAGTATAGCTATACATTATCCCGCTTATTACATGGCTAACTTAATAACAATATACCCAATTCATTTTACACCATCGACAAGACGAGATCAAATGCAGACGCAGTTGTTCTGTTCTGTGGCTTCGCTCTGTCATCGCCGGCAGCTTGCACTGATGAGTGCAGCTGTGCATATGCTGAGCAGCTTTCATGACTGCAATCTAAATGCTTGATTGCTCCGGCTGCGAACAGCGGTCATTATTGCTCGGTTGCCCTTGACAGCGGTCAGTTATCAAAAAATAACTGACCGTTGCTATGGGCAACCGAGCACTATTGACCAATCACAATCAAGCATGTTCGCGAATGTTAAAACGCCATGTAATAAGGGGAAATAATAGGCTACCAGTAGAGGCAGCACTGGTGGGCATACTCCCTCTTTGGACAGAGATGTTGGACGGTTTATGTGCATATATTAGAGAGTGTGACCTATAGCAAATAAAATGCATGTTTTACCCCCCATCCATTTCATTCATTTCCATTGTTTGTATTATTATATACGCAAACACGGGGAAGCCAGAGTACCCAGAGGAAGCCCACGCAAACACAGGGAAAACTCCACACAAAAAGGTCCCCTGTCGGCTCGGCTTCGAACCCGGGACCTTCTTGCTGTGAGGCAACAGCGCTAACCACTTGAGCCATTGGGCTCATTATAGCCCATTACATTCTGGATCCATTTCTTGAATTAATTATTTAGTTTCGAGCACCCCAAGTGAAGGGTTGAACCTGTTCCACTACAGACTATTGTTCTGTCCTAATTGAGTCCGAGTGCCCCTCCCACCGTGATACAGCAGAGGCAGGCAGGCACCACTGTAACACTAACCCGTCTGTTGGACTGACTGTGGATGATGATCCATTTAGTGCAGCGGTTCTCAAACTACGGGGTCGCGACCCAAAGTTGGGTCGTGGGTAGGTGCGCATTGGCACGTTTTTTTTATTTATTTATGTTCTGGCAACATATTTTGGCTAAATATGCCTTGTTTTATAAATGTGTTTTTTTTTTATGACCACAAACTACTGGCCGAAGTCTATTCAGTCTATTCTATTCTATTAATGGATCCTATCTCTACTTGTTGACATGTTTAGGACTCCGATACTGGTATCGGCAGTGACAAAGTGTGAAGTCCCTTCAAGAGAGGAATGATAAACTAATCAGTGGTGTGTAGGGAGGCAGCAATAAGGGTTAAAGAGGGAACGTTCAGAGTCCTTTTCTCACAACAATTCATACTGTGCCACACAACTAATGGAAGGTTAATGGGACCACTGTAAAAATAAAACATACATGTACCATCTTACCACACATACTCAAAAACAAACTTTCTTTGTTATGTACTCTGTGGAGTCGTTTTCAGCACTGCGTGTGTGTGCGTGCGTGCACGTGTGTGTGTGTGTGTGTGTGTGTGTGTGTGTGTGTGTGTGTGTGTGTGTGTGTGCGTGCGTGCGTGCGTGCGTGCGTGCGTGCGTGTGCGTGCGCGTGGCAAAGGTCCAGCTGACCGGAGTGGGTCAGTTCCTCTCTTCTCTCTGGGATGGGAGATACAAGCCATCTGGACACAGTGACACAGCCAACACCCAGTGTTGGCCATTTGTGTGTGTGAGTGATTATGGCTGTCAAAGTTAATGCTTTAACTTTGGAGATTAATTAAAATTTCTAATAAAAAAAAATGTATCTAGATTAATCTATAGAGTGAAAAATGTTCAGCGTTCTGAACTTTCAGCAGTATCGTTGCTTGTTCTTTTTTTGCATTGACTCATGCACCTTTTTGAAAATCATCTGACATGAAGATGGAACACATTTTTGTTGTTAATATGATTTATATTACTGGTAGTTCATACAAGACATCATTGTCCTCTAAGCCAATCTGCACTTTAATATAGGCCTGGGTTGTTTTTATTTGTTAGTGCCGCGGATATAAGAAAGCGGTCTTTAAAGCAGAGTCAATGTTGATGGTTTTGTTGAACATTTATTGATCAATTAATCTAGTTTAAATACAGAAAATTGTGCAATTAATTAGTTAATTAATTAGTTAATCTATTGACAGCACTAATATATATATGTGTGTGTGTATATATATATATATATATATGCGTGTGTGGGCGTCACTGCCTGCATGAACTGTGTTCCTTTTTTTTTTATCTACTTTTTCTCCCCATTTTCTATTTTTTCTCCCATCCCAATTTCGTATTGTCCAATTCTACCTTCCCCTGTCTCGAACGTTGTTAGACCATGCCTCCCACTGGTCGGCTGCAATGTGGACGAAGCCTTGCATCACGTGTCCCCTCCGGTACACGAGGAGGCAGCCGTCGCATCTTTTCACCTGTACAGCGCGATCTCTCAGCGGCGAGGAGTAACGCGTGGGAGGCTCACGCTGCCCCCGTTGCTTCCTGATTCTGCTGTACAGGCGCACCAACCGACCTGTAGGAGTCGCTGTCCACAGCGTCCGATCCCCACCCACCGGCTTTCCCACCCCGTAATACTGCCAATTGTATTATTATGAACGACCAGCCAAGCCGGAAGCAACGCAGAGAGCTGGGCTCAAACCCAGCATCTCCTGCGTTAGTGGTGAGCGCCTTGCCCACTGCGCCACTTAGCCACCCTGTGTTCCTGACGAGATTGTCTCAGATTGGGTTAGGGTTAGATTAAGGTTGGGTTGCGGACCGGTTAGAGTCAATGCAACGTCCCCAATTTTGTGTGCGTGTGTGCGTGTGTGCGTGCGTGTGTGTGTGTGCGTGCATGCAGTGCAAGCATGTCTCCACTTGGAAGAATAATACAAACTCCATCATGTAGTGTTAGCTACTCTAGATTCCCCTGCCTTAAAAAACGACTCAAGAGTTGTGTGCAACATGGCTCTAGTCCAGCTGGTTGGGTTTATTCCTTTGAGCTGAATGATATGTTATCTCAGATGTCAGTATTGGGTAAGAGTGTGAACTGTTAACGCGCTATACCGGTTCAGTTAGTGTACTTAGTTAGTGTACTTTCACTGATGTTAAATACATTTTACTTGACTTGTTATTAGAGCTGAACGATATGGGCAAAATATCATATTGCGATTATGTTAGAAGATATATATTATAAAAGTGATTATGTATCCTTTTAAAGATATATTTTTTGCTGCATTTTTCAGCTTTATTGCAGATAGGACAGTCAGAGGAAAATCGGATGAAGAGATGGGGGAAGACATGCAACACACGTCCTGGGACGGATTCGAACCCAGGACGATTGCGATTACACTGCGAGCGCAGCTACGTGGTGCGCCACCGTGGCGCCCATTATGTATAATTTTAAGGTCTATTCTCGAGTTTAGAATCTACATTTCTTTTTTATGTCGTTTTAAAACTCTTTCGGTAGTTTATTGTGGAAATACATTTAACCTGAAGAATGAAAGGGATCGTTTCTATTTGCTACTTACTTACAAATGCAATTGTTGATTGGTAGAGTCCTTTCTCAGCACAACCCGTGCTGTTCCTCATACTTAGGGGTTAAAGTGGGGTTTGGCAGGTGGGGGAACCCTAAATTCCGGTGTAGCGGTGCAGCAGGGAATATTACTCACCTCAAAATAACTCCCAAATTGACTTGTACTGTGCTGCTCTGGTGGACTTGTTGTCTTTATGGACAGGCTATACTGTGCTGGACTTGTTGTCTTTATGGACAGGCTATGCTGTGCTGTTCTGGTGGACTTGTTGTCTTTATGGACAGACTATACTGTGCTGCTGTGGTGGACTTGTTGTCTTTATGGACAGGCTATACTGTGCTGCTGTGGTGGACTTGTTGTCTTTATGGACAGGCTATACTGTGCTGTTCTGGTGGACTTGTTGTCTTTATGGACAGGCTATACTGTGCTGCTGTGGTGGACTTGTTGTCTTTATGGACAGGCTATACTGTGCTGCTGTGGTGGACTTGTTGTCTTTATGGACAGGCTATGCTGTGCTGCTGTGGTGGACTTGTTGTCTTTATGGACAGACTATGCTGTGCTGCTGTGGTGGACTTGTTGTCTTTATGGACAGACTATGCTGTGCTGCTCTGGTGGACTTGTTGTCTTTATGGACAGACTATGCTGTGCTGCTCTGGTGGACTTGTTGTCTTTATGGACAGACTATGCTGTGCTGCTCTGGTGGACTTGTTGTCTTTATGGACAGACTATGCTGTGCTGCTCTGGTGGACTTGTTGTCTTTATGGACAGGCTATGCTGTGCTGCTGTGGCTCTGGGCTGTGCTGCTGCTCTCTACAATATATTAACAGATGCGACATGGGCTATCATACTATCATGGCTGCTTTCCAACCTCTAGCCATAGTATAAAAGTGGAATTTGGCAACTGATACCAAAGAGCATCATCAGCTTAAACTCACATTGATAACGGCTAGCCTTGACCTACTAACCTAACAGAGACCATGGGCACCAGGCCAAATGAGTCCATTACTGGAAACGTTACCACAATGTGAGGTGGAATGGTTCGCGGTTTGAACTTCATATCACATTTTAAAAAAAAAATATATATATATATATAATCGAATTCAAATAGTATTTGGTAAAAGAAAATGTCCCTTCAATGCATTAGCTGAAGGTATGAGGAACACTAGCTGCAGCTAGTTGGCCACAAACCAATGCAAAGTCAATGGGCTCACGCTCCTGTCTGTACAAGCCACTGATTTGAAGCTCACTGAAATGTACTCCACAGTGCACACAAAGTAAATGTCAGCGAGTTGGCAGGACAGGACAGGACATGACACCGTCCTTGACTTTGTATTGATTTGTGGCTAACTATCCGGAGATAATGCATGGGGCTGAGAAATGACTCTACCAATCAACAACTATTAAGAAATTCCAAATATTACTATCCCTTTAGTGTAGAGGGTCAGGCAGCACTCTGTTGCATATAATTCACTTGCCTTTATATATATTTAGACTACTTGCTATGTAAGTGTTATCCTATAGCGCCGTGTCCTATTGGAGTTCCCAGTAATGACCATCTCCTTTTATTAGCCTATAGACGGTTTCAGAGAAATTGCATTGTTGCTAGGCAACAGCTTGAACCCCAGTTTATATCCGGCCAACATTGATATTAGCAAACCGGTTTCAATCATTAAAAACATGGCATCTCATCTACCGCGTCAGGCACCGCGTCCAAAGGGCAGTTAAAGTGGCACATGAGGTCCAATGAGGTTCATAATATGCAAGATGACAGGTTTTAAGGGACACCCATTGGATGTCTTTTTAGGGACACCCATTGGATGTTTTAAGGGACACCCATTGGATGTTTTTTTAGGGACACCCATTGGATGTTTTTTTAGGGACACCCATTAGATGTTTTAGGGACACCCATTGGATGTTTTTTTAGGGACACCCATTGGATGTTTTTAGGGACACCCATTAGATGTTAGGGACACCCATTAGATGTTTTAGGGACACCCATTGGATGTTTTTAGGGACACCCATTGGATGTTTTTAGGGACACCCATTATATGTTTTTAGGGACACCCATTAGATGTTTTTAGGGACACCCATTATATGTTTTTAGGGACACCCATTAGATGATTTTAGGGACACCCGTTAGCAAAACACTGCAACAGGATATAAACCTGGGCCCATTTAGAATGTTGTTCATGTTGTCAAGTTGAAACAGGTCCATTTACCAAACAGCCTATGGACCTACTACGGTAGTATCTATCTATGGGTGTGATTGAATCATGTAAGCCAGTGTCCTTTCAATTTCACTTTCTCTCATTTACAATGTGTATTAAAAACACATTTAATAAGAATGCCCATGTTGCCGTCTTTGCAATAATATATGAATTAGGTATATTTTTCAGCTCTAATGCATGCATGGCTCTAGGAAGCTTGACAGAAATCTGTACTGTTGTGTAGTTGCGTGTAGCTATAGTGAGATACAGGGCCCCTGTCTTAAAAACGAGTTGCGTGCAACATGGCTATAGTCCAGCTGCTTGGGTGTATTCCCTTGAGCTTAATTGATATGTTATCTCACTCAGGCGTCAGTATTGGGTAATACCTGAACTCATAATTACATTTTCCCAACAATGGCCCTTGGCTTGCTTGTCGTGGCACAGCACTTTTCACCCAGTTACAGCTCATAGGGGAAAGTGCAAACAGGGTTCTATATTGTTTACTGTTGTAGCCTATAGGAACCTATAGGAACGCCACTGGTGCATTCTGATAGCAGTATATATATATATACCATGTTAAATGGATTGTGGACTTTGCAGCAGTTGCAAGGTCCGCATCCACAGAGGAATGCAGATAATGCACCAACACCTGATAATCTGATAAGACATACAGAGACACACAAAGTCCTTATGATGCAACTAGAAACCACTGATGCACTGATCCCAGAAGTGGATCATAGGTCAGTTGTGCTGTATAATATATCACCAAGCCTAATCAGTAGGTCCATATAGTAGGATAAACGGTTATGAAATACAATATTATGTTGATGAGATGGGGTGATTGATCCGTGCGATTCCAAATCAAGCAAATCAAGCTAGACATTATCAATCATAATGTCTAAATGTAACAGTACTGTCTACCTGTATGTCATGTATACATGTTATGATGCATTGAAAATGGGGGACCCTGATGTAAACAAGACGAAAGTCTTTCTCTGGTCTGCATCCCCTTAACAATTGTGTGTATTGAGCCGTACTGTATTGTACCCATTCTGCAATCTGTTAATAAAATTTTCAATCAATCAATCAAAGCTTTTTATCCAAAACCAAATGACCGGTCCCAAGCTCTGCCCTCTTTCCTTGACCCTCCAATCACAACCGCTGGGGCTTGGCGTCGGTCAAGATGGACAAGATTAACTTTTTTTCCGCGTAGTTTATTACAGGTGGTCTTTCTAAAAGAATAGTCATCATAGCTTTTTTTTTTTTTTTTTTTAACTACAGCCAGACATTGGGTGTATAACCAAGGTTATTTTAGGGCAACATTTAAATAAAAATGGGGGTCTCCTCTCCAGTAATGGGTTGAAAAAAGCGCAACAACATTAATGTCCCCCACCGAACGACTGCTACTGCAACGATCGTTTCACCCCAAACAGGCAACAACACGGTATAATAAACAAATAAACAAACACCTTGTGACCCGTGACCCAACAACAACAACAAGACACGTAGCCGTTCCCAAAGTTTCGCCTGAAGGTCGCAGTGTCTCCACTCACCTCCTCCGTGGCTGAAGGACAGTAATGCACCAGCACCACGGTGGAGAGGATGTTGATCACCAGGCCGACGATCGTCAGTGTGTTCGGCGCGACCCAGGTGGGGATCTGTTCCACCAGCCAGTTCCAGTAGATCTGACACGGGGGCTCGAACAGGGATGTGCCCGACGCGCTGTACTTATGCTCCTCCAGCCGCTTGAGCTGCGCGGCGGACAGCGGCTCTGGCCACAAGAAATGTGGCATCTTGTGTTGTTTCCACAACAACAAGGCTCCTCAAAGAAAGCCCCCCGCCGGGCCTCTTCAGATAGTCTCACGTCCTCTACGCGTCCTCCACTCGCAACGCCAGCTCATTTGGCGTTTATTATAATAAATGATGAATTATGGTCATTTCCCTCCACGGCGGAACCATGAGTTGTCGATATTCTTCTCTCAGATCGAGGAGCTGTTACAGCAGGAAGCTGGCGCCCGGAAGGGAATAACGTTAGATCTGGAGCCTCTCTGCCGGGAGATTCAAACTAGAACTTTGACCGCTAGGTGTTTATTATCATCCAGTGGACCACAGTCAGTGCTACTGTACTCAGTGAACTCTTTCAACTTGATAATAATAACACATGACTGTCTGCAATGTTACCGGTTTGACTGGTTCTATGATGGGTTTCTACACAGTGATAGCAGTGTGGACTGGTTCAGCAGTAGGCGTAGGCAGCAATGCTGCCTATAATGTTTATTTAAAAAAAAATATATATATATTTTGGGAGTGTTTCTGGTGCTTGCTCAGCGAAAAAAGACCAAATAATACATTTCACAGCATGTTGTATGAGTCTGATTACACTGGTAGGCCTATAAGATGCTATTACCTTAATTCATTGTATCCTAAAATAGGCTACTGTAGTGATTGTAATGGTACATTAATTCACCCACGGATTCCTAACATTAGTTCCGCCCGAACCTTCTGGAACGTTTGTGATGATGTCATAGTAGAACATTCTAAAACATCGAACATTCTTATTTAAGCGGTGGCAGTTCCTGTCATTCTAGTTTTCCAGTAACGTACTGTATCGTGTAGGTGTACTCAATAAATACTATTCGCTCTGCCTCGAGCCACCGTCTCCGACTCCCATCTCTCGGCACTACACTACCTAACAGGCACATGCACACATAGAGGCCAAGGGGTGCCTGAGCACCTGCCTTTTTGAGCCTCATCAAAAAAGTGCCCTTTTTGAAAGATTTTTTATTTTTTTTTACTGTTACGCATATAGACTGCTCTTCCAACTGAAAAATGTCAGGATAGAATAAAAATATTAGGTAAAGAGAGAGAGATGCCCCATATTCCATTGCAGTTTGCACGGCCTCCTCAGCGTGCCTCTCCGCGGACCTATATATTTTATGCATAGCGTGGGTGGTGATGATGATCATGATAGAAACCGCTGTTGAATGCTGGTATTACACTCATTGAGGGACACAAAGAAGTCAAGTCCGATGGGATTTGGGAATCTCAAATACAAATCGGGATTGGAATAAAAAATGCATTTATATTAAACAATACAGAATATACAGCACTTCTTGGGGTCTGTAGGGTAAGCATTTATTCCCTCCCCCCTGAACATTAATGGAGATGTATGGGCCTTTTAAGTCAGTGATAAAAGTGTCTTTCAAGGATAAGTGAGCTCCTGCACTGATTATTATAGTTCAATATTCAATATTTGATCACCAAAACCCCCCAAAAAGCATAAAAAGGGGGCCCCCCGCCCGAAAAGGGCCCTTAAAAATCGTGCTCGTGCGCTACGAGGGCTCGCCTAATATATACACGTGACATAAGTGTTGTGCCCTTTTCAGCCTTTGAGCACCTGCCCCTCTAAAGTCCTGTGCACGTCCCTGCTACCTAATTTCAATAGAGATAGTCCGCACACAAATTAATACTCAAACCCAACCCCCCCCCAATGTACAGTTTCCTCCCCCTCAAATGTATATTATTCTCTTTTAGAAACCATGTCTGTAAATAAACAGTACTGTATGTATATCTTGTATGTCATAAATGTCTGGATGTAACAGTACTGTATCTGTATGTCATAAATGTTATGTATTCAAAATGGGGGACCCTGATGTAAACAAGACGAAAGTCTTTCTCTGGTCTGCATCCCTTAACAATTGTGTGTATTGAGCCGTACTGTATTACCATTCTGCAATCTGTTAATACAATTTTCAATCAATCAATCAACCACAAGTAGTACAAGTATTTTTTATTCCATGGATCATAATTACAAAGGTAAACGCATGCGCACATGACCAGGGAGTTGATTTGAAGTCCAAAACGAGCCCCTAAAGCTTAATGTGTCACGCTGAATATTACATTGATTGTTTGTAAGCCTCCAAAATCCCATAATTTATTAGCCCTACATATCCTACAATTGTACTCCCAAGGAAGAAGGAACAAATTTAATCGGCACATACTACAGTGAAGCAACTTATATGGGTCAATAACTTCATAATCCAACACAGTCAGTCACTTTCGTTTTTCTCGCTGTATAGCACATTATGAAGTTCTCTTAAATCACATTACATAACATCATATTCAATGTCACTATTTATACATTCCCTTCCTCTTTTATCCAGACCCTAAAGATGGCTATTCCCTCCAACAAGTATCCCCAACAAAGAACAACACGTGAATACATACTATAGTGTGTGTTACTGTTTGTCCGATTTTATTAGATTTTTTATTTATTAAATACTTTTTTTCTTTTACACAAAACGTATTGCATTTAAAAGCTAGAACCAAAGCGCTGCCAGCATGCATCTGAGCTGAAACAGAGCCTTTTTGAAACTCCAGAGGGTGACCAAACTGAAGGGGAACTGGCTTTTTCTATGGTACATGTAACCAGCTCCTTAACCACACAGCATGCCGAGCCACAGACCAGTGCACCCTCCCCCCACACACCCGTTCATCTCTCCCACCTCCACCCCTCATCCCTCCATTCGCCGACTCCAAGTGGGAGAGGAGGATCACTATAGAGTAGCGATGGGTTTTCCTGGAAAAGCCAAGGTGTGTCTTCGTTGCACTCAGTCCAATTTACTTCTCCGTCTCGAAGCCCCTCGCCTCATTCATGTACTTGTCGATCAGCTGTAGGGGGACTCCACGCTGCATGAGCTCATAGAAGGTGAACCCGCCTGGAGGTGGGGCAGAGGAGAAGCTCTCAGATTGGCATTAGGAAGGAGAGATGCATGCGATCAGGAAGGCAGGGAGGAGGAGGAGGAGGAGGAGGAGGAGGAGGAGGAGGAGGAGGAGGAGAGAGAAGGTCAAGAGGAGAAACAGGCTGCGAGGAGAAGGCAGAGGATGCAGTGGCACAGAAGAGTCAGAGGGCAACACTCCAAACAAACAAGTGAAAGAACAGTCAACTAAAGACAACATACAAACAATAAGCAGTGAGAAGAGAAGGAAAAGTGTAAACTTAAAGCGTCAAAAAGTCAAAGATGCCAAGCTAAGTTTGTGAGTATCGTCTATATGTGTTCAGGCTATAGTAGAACTAGGAGCAAAGACTTGGTTAACTGAGTTGACTGAGAAAATACAATCCAGTACATTTCAAAGCTCTGCACAAATGCCATATCAATAAAGCGTGTCTTGCGCCAGTATAGCTACAATAAGTCATAAAATGTGTGCTTTTGCCATTCCTCTGTCACAGACGTAGCGTAGAATCATTCAATTGTGAACCAAGACGTGGCAAATATGCAGTGTTCATAATCATCTAGCATCTATCAAAAACCTACAGGGCAGGACCCTTTGAGAAACAGGGGATAGAAAACACATCTGCATAACGTCAAACGTGGTCCCAGCATTACTCTGTGCACGAGTTGCTCTTGACTCCATGCTGAGATCAGACCATTAAAATAAAAGAATAAATACACTGAAAAAAAAACTCACCTTTTTTGTGTCATAGTTACATGAGAAATGAGCTTTGTTATCAGGGTGACAGAAGTTGCTCAGACAGTCACTCACTTCACACCAACCACTAAGAACAACCAGTTGAGATGTTGAGAAATGTAGGGCCTGGCTACATTGATCCATCACTGATTTGACGGAAGGTATTACTGTCCATTGGTTTGTTTTAAAATTAGAACTTAACATAATCGACACAACAACAGTAACGTTTCTGTCAGTTCCAAAAGTGAACTCTATGAACTTTTCTGTCCGTCAAAATGGACAACAAACCGATACTCCTCATTGAACAATAATTAATAATAAATAATTAACAGATCAATGTAGCCGAGCCCTTACTGATATTTACTGCAGCCAGCTAGCTAAGGGGTTATAGCAAAGTACAATAATAGACCTGGTTCATACACCAAACTACCTCTTAAAAGAGATGATTTAAAATAGCACAGGCTGTGTTTTCCTTAACTGAACACACACACAGGAGTATTGTGGGGGTGGGGGTTTTGTTACGTTAATTCATGCAAAAGCTGATCTCAGGAACTTCTTTCCTGGATGCTGCTTTCGGGCTGCTTGGGATGGACTAAAATACTACAGATAGCCTACTATCTGTGATGCTACTTCTGATAAAAGCACGGTTAAGCAGGGGTGTAAAAAGTACCCAGAAATTATACTTAAGTGAAAGTATGGGTACCGTCTCAAAATCTTACTCAAGTAGAAGTCAGAGTATCTGGCTAAAAACACACTTGAGTAAAAGTCAAAAAGTTTCTACTTTTAAATGTATTTAAGTACAAAAAAGTAAAAGTAATTTTTTTTTATTCCGGGGCAATGAAATGTTCCGTTTCGTCCTCTTCATCACTCGTACTATCGTTTGTGGCCATCTTCTGTAGCTTGTCACTCTGACTGTCTATTCTTCTGATAGCAGGTGTTTAATCAAAGATCCCCGCTTTCTAGTCTTGCACAAGGACCAATCAGCATAGGTATGGGCGGGCTCATTTTCCATTGATGGGGATTTGATTGGCTGTTTTTAAATAAAGTGAGGCCGCAGGATTAATAACGTTAACGTTAGTTCGGCCAGAGAAACAAATATACTAATTAAAATAGTTGGACCTGCAAGATTTGTACTTTGTATACTTTGTAGGTCTGCATTTGAAATGTAAGGAGTAAAAAGTATGTTTTTTTTCTCTGAAATGTAATTGAGTAAAAGTACAAGTATACAAACCTAATAATACTCGAGTAAAGTACAAATCCCCAAAAACAGTACTTAAATATTGTAACAAAGTACAATTACTCAAGTACTTTACACCCCTGCTTATAAGGCAATTGAAAGATGCATACTGAGTGCCATAAGCTTCATATGTCAAAACCATATGAAAGCTTACCTTGGATGAGAACATACATTCACAATTCCTGAGTTTGGACTGGGGGAGAGAGAAGAGAAAGAGGGATGGTTAACCAAACATGTTTACATGAAGGAGTTATACGTGTTCCAGGGAATACTGTTGAGTTATTATTACTGAACTCTTTTTACATGAAGAGTTAAAAACATGTATCATAAGAGGACATCAGAATCTGTTTAAGATGAGCCACAAAATATGTCACCCAACCCAGCAAACATTTTGATGTCAGATGCACTGAAGCCCATTGGGGTCGAAATGAAAGTTGATCTAACGTTGACCTTTAGGCCAGTGTTGTTTCAAAGTTTAACTGGTTTCATGAGGATTTCAAATGCAGGCTAAAGAATGCAACTTCAGGTGTCAGAATTACCGTGTGAGAGTTTGCTTTTGGGTTGAATGAAAGGCAAATTTGTGTCAAGTTGTAACACAATGTCAGTCGGCCTGGACTCATGCTTACCTGGGAGCTACATAAGGAGTCTATTGAGACGTGATTTGTGGTGGTAGAGTACTGTGTTTAACTGGTGTGTGGTAATGATGAAGGAGGTGATTCGCTCTCAAAAGAGATGTGGTGAAATGACACAGGATGTGATGTGTGTGACGTGTTGATAGTGACACATGTTGTTTGTCAAGTGTTATTTCAACACATCTATTCTGCATGTGTGTGCGTGTGTGTGTGTGTGAGATGATAGGATAAACGGTACTGCAGAAATTAGACATGCTGACATTGGATAAAATTGTGTGTGAAAAGTGAATGCAACCAGTAGAATTCAGGTACTAAACCTCTACACCATTCTGCTACGAACACATATCAGTGGATATTAAGTGAACACAAATTAATGGATTATTATGTCAAATGATCATCATTAAATGTAGATGTTTTTACATTAATAAATAATAAATAACAACTGTAATGGTCAGCCCTTTGGTGTACTGCAGGCAATACACCACTGAGGGCACCAAACAGGAGCTGTTCTCTCTCCAAAGTAGTTCTGTGTCTTATAACACAACTCAGTTTTACAACCAACTAGACAGTATACTGATTATAACCATGAAGTCTTGATTATCTTCTTTTTAAAAGGAGAGGGGGGCAGTTCACTTCCTTTATTTCGACAGTAGGAAGGGCTGAGAGGGAAACACAAGTCACCACTTATGGAAACCAGCCACTAAAGATCTACTGGTGATACCTACAGTAAGGCTGCCACACAGAGGTCACCTTGTTCACACACACACACACACACACACACACACACACACACACACACACACACACACACACACACACACACACACACACACACACACACACACACACACACACACACACACACACACACACACACACACACACACACACACACCTACACGCACACACACACACACACACACACACACACACACACACACACTGACCTTTGACCTCCAGCTTGCACTCAACCTGGGCTTCTCCGAGATCGTTGATGGCCTTGCAGCTGTACATGCCTCCGTCATAGGGGTTGGGCTTCCTAATCTCCAGAGTGCACACTCCTTGGTTGCTAAACATGCGGTAGCGCGGGTCGTCAACGATGATTATCTTGTTCTTCATCCAAATCACTTTGGGCTGGGAGTCAAGAGTATAAGCGAGGTTAGACGATTTCAGTTTAACGAGACGGCTCAATAAAAGTTATGGTAGGATTTTCTTTATTGGAGTTGTGAACTTGCACACTATTCCCTAATATTAACCACTTCACATATGTACAATCTCACAATGATATCACAATGGCTACTGGCTATTGAATTTGAAGGTATAATTCGGAGAAACCAGACAACTAAAGGGGTTTTAACAGCAGGATGAAAGCATTTTGTACTATCTGGTATTTCTGATTCTCTAACGACTGATTCCAGTGAACAGCAATTTTGTCCTCAGTGTTTTTACCATCAAAGAGCTATGGGGCTGCTAATTGGGAAAACACGTTACACTTTACAATTCTTAGGCTTATTTTATTCTTTATTCTTAGGCTTATTTTTTATTCTTATTCGTGACTAATTGTTTTGTCTACCTAAATGTTTACTGTGAGCGATGTGTAGTGCCAATTTTCCCTCGGGATGATTAAAGTATTTATATTCTATTCTATTCTATTCTATTCTATTCTATTCTATTCTATTCTATTCTATTCTATTCTTCAAGTTTCAAGTTCAAGTTTCAAGTTTCTTTAATAGTTGTCATACAGAAGTACAGAATACTTTCATACAAAATGCTTCTTACTGTTACGCTCCAGAGACTGTGCTAGACAAGATAGTATCAAATAACATAGTATAGCATGTAAATTAGAAGTAGAAAATTCTATTCTATTCTATTCTTATCCACAGGAGAGAGAATAGCATACAGTCTTTCCTTGAACACAGCCAGCCGACAACCAGCAGGCTTCAGACTGTCATGCTATGAACACACAGCTGGAAACAGGGGGGGATATGGCTAACGGAGGTGGACCATACTTATCTCAATTTACCTTCTGTATCTCAAACTCAAGGTTGTCTGAGGAAAGCAATAGTTGTGATTGGAGGATCAAGAAAAGAGGGCATAGTTGGAGATGGGAAATCTGTTTTTCATGTTTGAATTCATTACTTATCAGATGTCAGTGGAGTTATGTTTTCCGCCATTTCTAGGTTGAGCTTGCACCAATGAAATGTTCATTATAACAGATTACATTTTATATTCAGTCGTAAAAAAATAATTTTATCAGGTTATGTTACTTATCCAAAGGTAGAATCTGTCATGCTGTCAAACTGTGACCTCTAACCCTGCTTGGTATCCCACTTTGTTTAATTTCTTTTGTTTTGGTCTGATGAGTAACTTATTTTACTATGAATTTCTCCAGACCTGTGTTGGCAAAGCCTGTCAACTCCAATCAACACATCAGACCAAAAAAAGAAATGTAAACAAAGTGCAATACCAAGCAGGGCTCTTTTGGCTAGAGGTTGCTGTTTGATGGCATTACGTATTCTATCTTTAAATGTAATTCAACTCATTTCATGGATTTTCTATAAAAAAAAAACAAGCAACATTATCTTGTGCAGAAATCTGTCTCATATCAAGATATTATCAGTTGTTTCCAGAAATGTGTCCCTGTGGAAGATCATTTCACTAAGACAAAATATACTTATCATTATCATATCATTGTTCTATCATTGAACTATTATTGCCAGAACTATCATTGTCAGAACTCGGGACTTGAGAACTAGACACTCATATCACTGGACTATCTTGTATTTGTACTTTTTATATTATATTATATTGTATTTGTATTTTACATTTTATATTTTATATTGTAGTGTATATAGATACTGGACTGTATAGAAATGTGAGGCTCTGTATCCCTCCCCCCATGCTGCTTTGACACCCGAATTTTTCCAAGGGGATTAATAAAAGATAATCTTATCTTATTAATAAAGGATCATCTTATCTTATATACGATTTCAATACCAGATCAAATGACTTGTTTAGGGATTTCTTTTGTGTGGCTACTACAGTATGTGGTATTTCAGCACAGAGTGGGGGGGGGGGGGGGGGGGGCACTTGAATATTGTTCAAATGTGAACATGTATAATTACCTGAGTAATGGTGCCCCCACCCAGTCTGCGATCCCAGTTTATTACCTGCGGTACGCACACTGCCTACCTACCCTTGGGTTGGCGCGGACGCTACAGTTGAGAGTGGCATTGTAGCCGGCGATCGCAGAAGTGTTGATCAGCGGTTGGGTGAACTTGGGCGCCTCCTTGAAGTCGTGGTCGATGTACTCTGGTGTTTTCAGACTGAGGCCTGCGAAGGGAAGGGTAAAGGAACGGGGTTGTGCATGATACGGGCTCTGAGCTGTATCATGGTGTCCAAATGACGGTGAGGGAAGGACAACGTTGTCTTGGTTTATCATCAGTTGAGAGACAGTGACATCATCATGTAAAGAAGGCACTGTCAGTTATGTTTGCTACTACGTTTGATTCCAAATAATACACAACATTCAAAAGATATATTTATTCATAGCTGTTGACCAAACAATTTACCAAAAAAATCCAATGCTGATTTCTTTTGCACATAATCTCATACACACATCCAAATACTGTCTAAACAGTTTTGCACACATTCATTACATTTTACAGTTATTGAGAGTACATGAGTTGGAATATGGCCACCAATGATGTCAATGAGGACGTTGAATCCTTGTGTTGTGTTAATTACAAGGTAGCAGTCCCTATAAAACAAGGTATTGCTATTGCTTTTCATTTACATCATTTCATGGAGCTGTAATTAACACAACACAAGGATTCAATGTCCCAGATGACATCGCTGGTGGCTACTGGTATATTCAAACTAATTTATTCTCAATAACCGTCAAATTAAATTAACGTGTGCAAAAACAGTTTAGAGTTTTTGGATGTGTGTGAGATTATGTGCAAAATAAATCAGCATTGTTTTTTTTGTGGCAAAGTTCCCCTTTAAATATTCTTTTATTTATTTTTTAAGTGAGTCCAAGGAAAATCCATGCAGTTATAATTTTAGGGTGGAAAATATCTCTGACAGTTCCTTTCATTAGTACTATACCAGAAGTGAAAAACAAAACAAAAAAAACAATGTAAACTATAATTGTTCAAGATTACATCAGCCGGTAAACTTTGATAAGAGAGTTTACTTCTGGGTGTTACTAGAGGGAAGCTGTGTGGGATGCAGGACGACAACGTCACTCATTATCCTTGGAGAGGTTACCAGCCTCATAGTTATGAGGGGTTCTTTCAGACCGAACAGACAAGACATAGAGCATAATGGTCTCTATGCTCCCTAAGAAATGCAAAAAGTGTTCAGGGTCAAGTAAGCAAGGACAGTGAAGATATACAAGAATATGAGGAGGGAGAAATGTGACCGCAGAGGATGAGGCGAACTGGCCCATGGTATGGCATTTATGATTTTGTATGAAAACTCTATGATTGTATTGCTTCCATGTGGCAAATAAAACTCTGAATCTGAATCTGAATCTGGAGTCCATCCCATCCAGTCGGATACACATACACACACACGCGTGCGCGCGCACGCACACACACACACACATGCACACACACGCATGCACACACACACACATACACACGCACACACACACACGCACGCACACACACTCACACTGTCTATTCCATCACCTAAGCAACCAAATGTATCTTGTTTTAAGATTCATCAAGCTCATTCCAAGATAATAAGTCAAACTGTCTTACAGCTCTGACAGATAAATGTTGCTTGTTTCAAGAAATTGTTACTTATTCCATGTTAATATATATTTTTTGCACTAACCAAGTAAAACCTTGAAATAAAAAACTTAACATTTTTAGGTAGAAGGGACACTTCACCCAAAAACAATGCTGATTTATTTTGCACATAATCTCACACACATCCAAAAATGAAACAGTTTTACACGCATTAATTTAGTTTGACAGTTATTGAGAGTAAATTAGTTTGAATATGATCACCAGTTATGTCATCGGGGACACTGAATCCTTGTGTTGTGTTAATTACAGCTCCACGAAATGATGTAGATGGAAAAAATAGCAATACTTTGTCTTATAGGGACTGCTATGATATAATCTCATTGAGCTGTAATTACAAGGATTCAATGTCCCTGGATGACATCACTGGTGGCCATATTCAAATGAACTTACTCTCAATAACTGTCAAACAAAATGAATGTGTGCAAACCCGTTTAGAGTTTTTGGATGTGTGTGTGAGATTATGTGCAAAAAGAAATCAGCATTGTCTTTGATGAGAAGCGCCCCTTTAAAGTGTAAAGTCTAAAACTAGTTACAAAACCATGAAAAAATAATTTGACTCAACTTCTTGAAGAAATAATCTTGATGGATCTGAATACCAGATCTCTTGTTAACCCTTTCACTACCACACTACCAAGGGTTAACCCTTTCACTGAGACAATACAGAAGGTTAACCCTTTCACTGCCACATGATAAAGGGTTAACCCTTTCACAACCACACTACAGACGGTAACCGTCTGTAGTGTGGTAGTGAAAGGTTAACCTTCTGTAGTGTGGTAGTGAAAGGGTTAACCTTCTGTATTGTCTCAGTGAAAGGGTTAACCTTCTGTAGTGTGGTAGTGAAAGGTTAACCTTCTGTCGTGTGGTAGTGAAAGGTTAACCTTCTGTATTGTCTCAGTGAAAGGGTTAACCTTCTGTAGTGTGGTAGTGAAAGGTTAACCTTCTGTCGTGTGGTAGTGAAAGGTTAACCTTCTGTAGTGTGTTAGTGAAAGGTTAACCTTCTGTAGTGTGGTAGTGAAAGGGTTAACCGTCTGTAGTGTGGTAGTGAAAGGTTAACCTTCTGTAGTGTGGTAGTGAAAGGTTAACCTTCTGTAGTGTGGTAGTGAAAGGTTAACCTTCTGTAGTGTGGTAGTGAAAAAGGGTTAATCTAATCTTCTCCAGTCCCACAGCGACATGCAGTACCTTCTTTGAGGATGAGGGCGCTGTCTTTGGTTGGAGTGGCACATTCGCTCAGGCCACACATGTTCTCCGAGTAGACCCTGAAGTAGTACTCGTTGCCCACCACTAGCTCTGTGATGGTGATGCAGGTGCGATGGTAGTGCTCGACGCACGTGAACCACTCCTGCCACGCAGAACACTCAGGGTCAGTACAAACAGACTGTTTATGATGTCATTGTCACATAGTCATACATTTTAGATGGATAATTGAATGTCATTGTAAAACAAGATATACTTTACCTACACCTTTATATATATATATATATATATATATATATATATATATATATATATATATATATATATATATATATATATATATATATAGGTGTAGGTAAAGTATATTATTTTCAGGTACAATGCAGCATTTCAAAAGCAGGGATGATGGCATCCTGAAAAAGTTGTCTTTTATTAGCTAATAACTTCCAATAGTTCTATAATGGCATTTACCTTTATAGCCAGCAATAATCTTTCCAGCAGTATGTGTATAAATGGTTGGAAAAATGATTGCTGGCTATAAAGGTAAATGCCATTATAGAACTATTGGAAGTTATTAGCTAATAAAAGAAAACTTTTTCAGGATGCCATCATCCTTGCTTTTGAAATGCTGCATTGTACCTGAAAATAATACACCCTGAAAATAATAAAGCTCCAGATGATAATAAAGCTCTCTTCTCTCATCTCATCTCATCTGCTCTCATCTCCTCTCATCTCCTCTAATTTCACAACTCATCTCATCTCATCTCATCTCATCTCTCATCTCATCTCATCTCATCTCATCTCATCTCATCTCATCTCATCTCATCTCATCTCATCTCATCTCATCTCTCATCTCATCTCATCTCATCTCTCATCTCATCTCTCATCTCATCTCATCTATAATTTCATAACTCATCTCGTCTGATCTTAATCTTCTTTCAAAATGTATATATAGCCCTTTGGAACGAAACAATTGAATTGCAGTGACTTAACATTGGAAAATCAGTCTACCATGGTTTTCTTGTCTGCTTTCTGAATGGTGTAGCCTGTTATGGGGGCGTTTCCGTTGTCACTTGGAGGGGTCCAGTCCAGAGCCACGTTTTCTCCCCATACCTCCTCAATCTTCACAGCTTGTGGAGGCCCAGGCAGGTCTGACTATAATCTTTCCAGCAGTAGGTGTATAAATGGTTGGAAAAATTATTGCTGGCTATAAAGGTAAATGCCATTATAGAACTATTGGAAGTTATTAGCTAATAAAAGAAAACTTTTTCAGGATGCCATCATCCCTGCTTTTGAAATGCTGCATTGTACCTGAAAATAATACACCCTGAAAATAATAAAGCTCTGGATGATAATAAAGCTCTCTTCTCTCATCTCATCTCATCTGCTCTCATCTCCTCTCATCTCCTCTAATTTCACAACTCATCTCATCTCATCTCATCTCATCTCTCATCTCATCTCATCTCATATCATCTCATCTCATCTCATCTCTCATCTCATCTCATCTCATCTCATCTCTCATCTCATCTCTCATCTCATCTCATCTATAATTTCATAACTCATCTCGTCTGATCTTAATTTTCTTTCAAAATGGATATATAGCCCTTTGGAACGAAACAATTGAATTGCAGTGACTTAACATTGGAAAATCAGTCTACCATGGTTTTCTTGTCTGCTTTCTGAATGGTGTAGCCTGTTATGGGGGCGTTTCCGTTGTCACTTGGAGGGGTCCAGTCCAGAGCCACGTTTTCTCCCCATACCTCCTCAATCTTCACAGCTTGTGGAGGCCCAGGCAGGTCTGACAATATAAGTTATAGGACAAATGATAAAACATTTGAAAGAATAAAATCAGCAGTCTCTGTAATGACTAACTACACAAAGTGCAGTGCTCCGTTGATAGAGTGCATAAATCAATTAACTAAAATACTTAGAATTCCGTGTTTGCAATCATTATTCATCACTTCAACCGTCTGTATGTGCCCTTCCGTTGATATTTTTGGGTGCATGTTAGTACCACACATTTGAAATGTGACTTACATTACATTTACATTTAGTCATTTAGCTGATGCTTTTATCAAAAGCGACTTACAAGTTCTGTACAACAGGTCAGCAGGAAGGGTACAACTCTGGCAGCTAAGTAACATTGTTCGTCAAACAGTGTTGAACTTGGGTGCTAGTAGTATAGACAGATTAGCATAATGTGTATTAATATAGACAAGGTAGATTACTTAATAGCAAAGTGTATGATAGTAAAAGACAGTACAAAAGTTAGTATATATATATATTTCTTTTTTTTAATTATTTTTAAATGTTCTTTTTATATTGATTGAATAATTGTGTTTTTAGTCGAAGGCAGATAATTGGGCAGTGGTGGGAAGTTCGTTCCACCATCGTGGAGCAAGGCGCCTGCTTCTCTTTGATTCTGACTTAAAGGTGTTTCAGCCAAAGCCAAATCTCCCCCATGCAGCAAAAGCCATTCCACGCTTTTCCCATTCAAAATTTAAAAAAAAAATATATATATTTGATGATGACGACGGTCTGCGTTGTCTGTCTCGCTCACCTACGATCTGAATATCGATGATGGCCGTGTCCACGTGTTTCTCCACCTGCACCTTCATCTCGTACTTCCCGGAGTGGCTGCGCTCCGCCTTGCGGATGAAGATGATGCTGTCGCAGTCCGTGTTCCGGATGCTCACGTGGGAGGCGTCGATGGGGCTCCCCTCCTTCTGCCACTCCACCTTCGGCCTGGGCTTACCCTATTTGATTGATTGATTGAACATTTTATTAACAGATTGCAGAATGGGTACAATACAGTACGGCTCAATACACACAATTGTTAAGGGGATGCAGACCACAGAAAGACTTTCATCTTGTTTACATCAGGGTCCCCCATTTTCAATTCATCATAACATATATGACATACATAACATACAGGTAGACAGTACTGTTGCATCTAGACATATATGAAATTGTACATTGGAGGGGGTTGGTTTAGGACATTTTTCAGGGGCCAGTTTCGAATTGCAGTCTCCCGTAGGTGCTCTTTGAGAGCGGTTTTGAAGGTAGTGATTCACATTCCTTTACAGCTGTGGGTAGGGCGTTCCACATTGCGAAAACGTGTTTAGACCCTTGTTTGAGCCGAATCTGGGTTGAACATGATTTGTGGAGCTCCCTCTGGTGTTGTGGTTGTGGTATTCACTGACCTTTGGGAAGTATATTTGACATGTACATGGGTACCTTAGGTCACACACACACACACCGAGGTGACGGGAGGTGTAACCCGGATCCTCGTATATTGAAGTGGCTGACACCTTACTGCTGGTAAAATCACTGTTTAATTTATCTTTTTACATCGTATTACATTCCTTTTTTTTTTTTTTTTAATCTTTTTCCCCCTCCTTTTTCCTCAGTTTTTCTCCCATCCCAATGTTAGTCGTTATGCCAATTCCCAATCCCCTTCCTGGTCGCTGCGCACCTACCCCCTACAGTCGGTCTGGGAGAGTGGAGGCTATCACATGCTTCCTCCAACACATGTGTAGCCAATCAACCGCTTCTTTTCACCTTGCAGCGCGCACTCTCACTGAGAGGGTGTAACGTGTGGAAGGATCACACTACCCCCCTTAACAGGACGCATACTTAAGTCCTGTGCTAACCAGCTAGCCCCTGTGTTCACCACCATATTTAATCGATCCCTGAAGGAGTCAGTGGTCCCTGCCTGCTTCAAGATGTCCACCATTATCCCGGTACCAAAGAAACCCTCCCCAGCAGGTCTCAATGACTACAGACCGGTGGCACTCACCTCTGTGGCCATGAAATGTTTCGAGAGGCTGGTCAAGGATCACATTTGTGCCTCCCTCCCCAGTGATATGGACCCTATGCAATTTGCATACAGGCCAAACAGGTCCACTGACGATGCGGTCTCCCAAGTACTGCACAGCACCCTCTCTCACCTGGACCGTCAGAAGGGGGGCTATGTGAGACTGTTGTTCATTGACTACAGCTCAGCGTTCAACACCATAGTCCCCACACTGGTGGACAAGCTGATCGAGCTAGGTCTGAGCTCCGCTCTGAGCGCCTGGATACTGGACTTTCTGAGTGAAAGGCCCCAGGCGGTCAGGGTGGGGGGTCAGACCTCCAACACCATCACCCTGAGCATCGGGTCCCCCCAGGGCTGTGTTCTGAGCCCCCTGCTGTACTCACTATACACACATGACTGTGTGGCCAAGTTCAGCTCCAACTCCATAGTGAAGTTTGCGGACGACACAGTGGTGGTGGGGCTGATCTCGGACAACGACGAGAAGGCCTACCGGGAGAAGGTTGAGGTACTGGAACGCTGGTGCCAGGACAACAGCCTGCTCCTGAACATTGGTAAAACCAAGGAGCTGATCGTGGATTATAGGAGAGGACAGCAGGAGACACACACACCACTGAGGATAAACGGGGCTACCGTGGACAGGGTGAGCAGCTTTAAGTACCTGGGGGTCCACATCGCAGAGGATCTGACATGGACAACACACATAGAATCAGTCGTAAAAAAGGCAAAGCAACGCCTCTACCACCTGAGACAGTTAAGGAAGTTCAGAGTATCTGGGAAGATACTCCAGTCCTTCTACTCTCTACTACTGTAGAGAGCATCTTGACTGGAAACATCACTGCCTGGTATGGAAACAGCACGGCACAGGACAAGAAGGCCCTACAGAGTGGTGCGCTCAGCCAAGCGTACCACGGGTATTGCACTACCACCCCTGCAGGTTCTATACAACAAGAGGTGCAAATCCAGAGCCTGCAGAATAA
>NC_140179.1:76886390-76981390 GCF_963971535.1 Notolepis coatsorum | reverse complement strand
TATATATATATATATATATACTTTTTTAAATTTAGTTAGCTCCTTAATTAATACGGTGTCTTTTAACCCTTTCACTACCACACTACAGAAGGTTAACCTTTTACTACCACACTACAGAAGGTTAACCTTTCACTACCACACTACAGACGGTCAACCGGTTAACCTTGTGTAGTGTGGTTGTCATGCGGCAGTGAAAGGGTTAACATTCTGTATTGTCGTGGTGAAAGGGTTAACCCTTTGGTAGTGTGGCAGTGAAGGGGTTAAAACATCTCTAAAACACACACACACACACACACCGCCTCTAAACACTCGTGAACAGAATGTATCCTACTGTAGGTGCAGTCATATGTTGCAGATGCTGTTATACTGAAACCACCCTGTATATTTGACTCTTGAGCACATTTAACACCACCAGTTTGGCGTGCAATTGGGTCGAACTTCCAAGATTCAAGATTCAAGAGTTTTATTGATCACATACATACACGAGACATGCAGTGAAATGTAGGTGGCCATGCCCGCCTTGATTGTGCAAAAAAAAAAATACAAATAATAAAATAGAATAATGAAATAGAATAGATAATAAAATAGAATAGACATGATAAAAAGTAATACGAATAAAATACAATGCCAAGCTTAAGAAATAAGGCAATGAGTAATATATACAATAATATACAAATATACAGTTCTGTTTTTAAAGTGACCTTTCTGTAGTATATTTGTGTGGGGTGTGTGAGAAAGTGAGCTAGGGCTGACCTCGACTAGTCGAATAGTCGACTAATCGATCGAAAGGAGCCGTAGTCTAATGCAAAAAAAGCTAGAGGGCTAGAAGCGTGGCTAACGCTAATGGCGCACATACCATCGAGGCTAACTGCCTAAGAAAACGGGCACAGAGGCACTGAAAGAAGATTTATTTCACACACTAGACATATCAAGATGTATCCATCAGTGGACCAATTTATTATTATTATTATTATTATTTACCATCGGTACATTTCGGCCAATCAAAGTCGACTATACAAACCCTCAGTCGGGGACACGCCTAAAGTGAGGGTGTGTGGTGTGTGTTCATGTGTGCTGACAGAGTCAAATATACACTGTGATGCACTAAGCTACACAAGAGCAGTGTGGAGTTGTGTTGCGGAGCTCACCGATAACCTCTTTGACCATGATGGAGTGCTGTAAGGTCCGCGGGGAGCTGGGCCCGGCAGCGTTGATGGCCTTGACCCGGACCATGATCTTGGCCTCCGGGGGCAGGTCCGTGATGGTGAACTTGGTCTTCTCCGTCAGCTCCGTATTGGCTGATATCCAGTCATCACCTTTATGGAGAAACAATGTAATGGAGAACGTGGTTCAATTGTGTGCACGTGTAAGATGTGTAAGATCAGATAAGATGTTCCTTCATTGAGCCCCTTGGGGAAAAGTCATAGCAGAATGGGCGAGGGGGGAGGAGACGTACAGGCATGGGCAGGGTAATAGAAGAAAGACATAAATATAGGCAATAAAATTAACCAGTATAAACAAAGACTTACGTTGTATGATTTAATAAACAGAATGTTAATAGAGTGGCATTTTATAAAAATTTCTACTTTAATGTTTAATGTTTTTTTGTGTTCTTATTAACTTTCTTTCTATATGTTCATATTCATTGCCATGTGGTGCTGTCAACAACGATATAATTTCCCCTCAGATATAATAAATATCTTATTGTATCTTATCTTATCGTATTAACACATCCAGTGCCGTTCACGAGAGGTCGCTGTGGGCTGTGTGTGCCAGCGCTTTAATGAATGGGGATACATGCCGGTGTTTGCAGTGCTAAAACTATATTCAATATTATAGCTATGGATCTAATAATATAGTCGATTGTCATTGAGTTTCTTCCGGTCAAGATGCAAAAAACAGATACTTTTTTCATCCATACATTCCCGTTTTATACCGTGGTGAATGAGTATAGTTTTAGAGTAATTCTGTGTAATCCCAGGAAACGCCGCTAAGCAGCGTTTAGTGCATGTGACTAGAAACCGTGCCATTCCTCGCTTGGATCAACAATCAATCTGAAATCAACGGTAAATTATCTGTATTATGTTTCATCATGCATGCAAGAAAGGGTGGGGGGGGGGTTTCTATGCTTCGATCGTCACCAACGGCATACGTTGTGGAGTAACGTTACAATAACACTTTCGGATCACAATGAAGGCATGCTCGGATCAACACAAGATTAATACCATATAGCACTTACCTTGACTAGGATGTACTGCAAAAAGAATATTCCAATTATCTGATCGCCATTCCAAGTATTGATGTTGATCGTGTTGCCAACATGATCCACCAAAGAACATGAATCGGAGGTACTTGATTCTCCCCAATCCATGTGTTATAAACGTTACTCCTCCCCGAATAGGAAAACCCGGACCGGACTTTTTAGATCGACGTACAGGCGGAGCCAGAGAGATTCCAAGGATGTGCAATACCGGCCGCAAGGCGTTAGGTGGCGGTATTGGACTTTTGCGATCTCAGACCCATTCAGGACAGCCTGCACAAGCTGCCTCGATGGATTATGAATGGAAATAGCGAATAAAAGAAATAACGACCCAGAAACAAGAATCTTCGTTTCTGGCACTGAACCGTTGGGCCACAGATCAGCAACAATATATATATTGAATTAAAGCCCTATTTGTTGCCTGTCGATAGCCCTTTCAGGCGACAAAATCCGAGTTACATGCCGATATGTGAGGCGTGCGCCGAAGTAGACGGCAGACTTAAAAAAAATTCAAATACCACTCCCGACTCTCAAGCCTCTACCTCCGTCAATCATTTGGCGATCTCGAAAATGATTGGACAGGGTTCTAAACAATGAGTAGGGCTTTCCAATGGTACCCCACGTGGGAATGAGTGAATCAGGGAACTCGGTGAAAAGTCACCAGCCAAAACAGGAAGAGAATTCTCTGTCGAATGCATTGAAGTATATGAGAAACATTTTTCTGAGCTCTCTCACCATTTACCAAAACCGCTTCTAATCACCCATTTCTGAACGGATTTTTGTACTACACAAGACTTGAGGCTATGGACCCAGGTTGTTTTTTCAGCCATACCATCTTTTTTGGAAATACTACTTCTGGACTACTAACTGCTACAGAAAAACGTGAGTAACAAGTTTAACTCAAGTTAAAAACGTGAGTACAACTCAAGTTCAGACCTATGTTATTCTATTTCATTAGCACTAAAAGTGAACTTTCTTTATTGTATCAGAAACTTCAGAATGTCATCTTTCAAAAGAGTCCAGGCTCATGCATGTGCTATAAGGATAAAATATAGTATTTTGGTTTGCAAAGAAAGTATACAGTCCTCAAAAACGAAAACTAAAATGGCCACTTTTGGGGGCGATTACTTACTAACTTCCATGCAGTATCTGTCAACAGCGATTTACCCTCTGGTCAAATAAATATCTTATCTTATCTTATCTTACCTTACCTTACCTTACCTTACCTTACCTTACCTTACCTTACCTTACCTTACCTTACCTTACCTTACCTTATCTGACCTTGCCTTACCTTACCTTACTTTATCTTATCTTATTGTACCTTACATTACCATACCTTACTTTACCTTACCTTATCTTATCGTATTGTACATTACATTATATTACCTTACCTTATCTTATCTTATCTGACTTTACCTTACCTTACCTTACCGTACATTACCTTATCTTATCTTATCTTTCCTTACCTTACCTTGCCTTACCCTATCTTATCTTATCTTGTCTTATTGTACCTTACATTACATTACCTTACCTTATTTGAGCTCATACACCAATAAATACATCATTAGAAACAACATGTGAATCGCGGGTGTCTTACTTCCCTCCAGGCAGTACTCCACCAGGTATCCGTCCAGGCCGGCGGCTCCTATGGTATCTGGCGGACGCCACTTCAGGGTCACCGTGGTGTCTGTGACGTCATCTGCTACCAGCATGGTGGGCTCACTGGTCACAGCTGACGGAGAGGTCACGAGAGGTCACAAGGGTTCGTGATGTAGCAGTGGTTTAGACGTTGAGTTCATTGCTGGGTTAAGTACTTCTATTCTATTCACATAATATGCTTACTACATGTATCTATTCTATTCACATATACTGTATGCTTACTACATGTATCTATTCTATTCACATATATGCTTACTACATGTATCTATTGCTATGTCCGCCCATCACAAACACGCAAACTGTCTAACGCCTGTCCCCGTCTCCCTGTGAGTGGATGTCTCGTGGTGATGACCGGAGTGGTGGACGTCCCATGATGATGGCCGGGAGGATGCGACCCTCTCTACGCCGCCCCCATACCTCAAATGGATCCGTCATCAGCTCTATTTTCAATCTTTCAAAATGTTCTTATATACCCCAGTTGCTATTATACGTATATGTACATGCTTATCAACTGTTTCGCCTGTTTTATAGCAACACTACTATCACCGACATCTAAGAAGGGAGATCCCCCCTTGAACGGCCCTTCTAAGGTTTCTCCCCTCCACATTGCCTGTGGTGCTTTTTTCCTATTGTTATTTTATTTTATTTTATTTGTATCTACTTTTTCTCCCCATTTTCTATTTTTCTCCCATCCCAATTTCTTATTGTCCAATTCTACCCTCCCCTGTCTCGAACGTTGTTAGACCCTGCCTCCCACTGGTCGGCTGCAATGTGGACCAAGCCTTGCATCACGTGTCCCCTCCGGTACACGAGGAGGCAGCTGTCGCATCTTTAATCACTTGTACAGCGCGATCTCTCAGCGGCGAGGAGTAACGCGTGGGAGGCTCACGCTGCCCCCGTTGCTTCCTGATTCTGCTGTACAGGCGCACCAACCGACCTGTAGGAGTCGCTGTCCACAACGTCCGATCCCCACCCACCGGCTTCCCCACCCCCTAATACTGCCAATTGTATTAGTATGAACGACCCGCAGAGTGTAACGCCCCCCAGGTTGCTGCGCCAGCCGGTGGACTAATTGAGGTGGCGCAGCTCTTGTGTTTATTTATTAATGTGTTTCATGTGGTCCTTATCAATCTGTTGTCTGTACATTTGATGTCTGTCTTATCTGTGATGTTACACACCCTGGTCTAAATGTCTTCCCTATCTGTGTTGGTTTTGTGATCTGGTCAGTGTTGTGTTTGTGTGTATTTATATTTCTACTTGGTAATGTTATGTGTTACTCTGTGTTCCCTGGTTCCAGTCGTGTTTTGCTCGTGTGTTTGTCAGCTGTTCGCTGAACACTTTTGTAAGTAGCATAACTTGTTTTGTGGAAGTCTTTATCGCTCCTTGTCACAGAGGATATTATTATTTATTGTGTTTATGATTTGTAGGGCATTTAGCATGTTTGGAGACTTGCCCTCTCTCTTTGTTTTTGAGCCACTCGTACCTACATTAAAGGAGCAGTGCTCATATTTCAAGATTCAACACCTGCCTCCTGTCTATCCTCTGCTGGTCTGCGCTTGGGTTTTACTCTGTCCACCACCGTCATGTCTAATCCTAACAGCCGAGAGCTGGGCTCGAATCCAGCATATCCTGCGTTAGTGGCGAGCGCCTTGCCCACTGCGCCACTTAGCCGCCCTCTATTGCTAGGTTTTTTCTGAGTTTTTCCTTACCTTCGCGTGGGGTATGTCTGGGGGTGTTGCATTAATTTTATTAATTAATTTTACATTTTATTTAGGATTTTCTGGTGTTTTTGTTCTTGATTTATTGTGATGTTTCTTCTTGACTTGTTTAAAGAAGACGTGTCTGGCCCATGGTGTTGTGTGTTGTCGGGCCTTACAAATAAAAAAAATTTTATTTTATTTTATTAATGTACCAAAAATCTTCTTGCTGCAGGGCATTCATACGTTTTTAACATCCTGCTTTACCGTTTTTTTGTAAAGCACATTGCGTTGTAACAATAGTGTTTATGCACTACTATAGCCTATAAGAAAGATATACAAAAGCTATAGCTGGTTCAAAACAGAGCTGCCAGGGCGGTCAGGTGGCGTAGCGGAGATTGTGCTCGTCACCAATGCAAGAGGCTGCGGTCTCGACTCCCGGAGAGTCAGCATTGCCTTGGCTCGGGCTGATCACTATACTAACTCGTTTGGCTGAGTTAGGGGGAGGGAAGCCGTGGGTGGGTCCTGGGCGTTGTGGACAGCGACCCCTACAGTTCGGTCGGGGCGCCTGCACAGCCAGGGTAGGATCTGGAGAAAGGTAGTGTGACCTTCCACACGTTACACTCTCCCGGTGAGAATCTGCGCTGCCAGGCTGGCTGCCGGCTGGCTGCACATGCGTCGGAGGAAAGCATGTGACAGTCTCCGGCCTCTCGGACCAACAGTAGGGGGGGGGTGCGCAACAACCAGGAAGGGGGTTGGGAATTGGCATAACGACTAACAGTGGGATGGGAGAAAAATCGGAAAAAGGAGGGGGAAAAAGATAATAAAAAAAAAAACAGAGCTGCCAGATTAGCTTTGCAATGATCTATAATATGACACTAATGCTGACAAAATGCTTTCCAAACTGTTTTGGCTTCCCCTTGGTATTTTGCTGTTTATTAAGAAATCCATTTCCTCAGGAAAACCCAAATTATTTTTGGCTCAGCTTAAATATACTAGCCAGAAATATGAACATGTAACAAAGAATACTAAGGAGAGTCAACTTTATCTTCCCAAATCAAACACAAATCATCTGATCTCAAGAGTGGAACCAACTGCAAACGAGAGAGGGAGGCCTGACTGACGCCCACGTACAGGGCATTACAGTAATCAAGGCGAGAGGTCATAAAAGCATGGATAACCGTTTCAAAAACGGAACGGGATAAAAAAGGTTTGACCTTGTACAGCCTCCTAAATTGGAAAAAGCTCCTTCCCACCACAGTATTGATCTGCTTGTCCAGCTTTAGGTCACAATCGAATTTTACCCCTAGGTTGGTGACTGTTTGCTTCACAAAAAGCCCAAGAGGGCCCAAGTCACCAGGAGGAGGAGGCACATGACCATTGCTGGGACCAAACACCATGACCTCTGTTTTACTGTCATTGAGACAAAGACAGTTTGATGCCAGCCATGCCTTAACATCGTCAAGGCATGCTAATAGTGGTTTTACCGGGTTGCTAGTGTTTCTTTTTAATGGCATGTAAATCTGGCTGTCATCTGCGTAGCAGTGAAAGGAGACGCCATGCTTTCGTAGTATAGGCCCTAAGGGGAGCAGGTACAACACAAATAAAATTGGCCCGAGAATTGAGCCTTGGGGAACCCTGCAGGGGAGAGGTGCTGTGGAGGATACAGCGTCGCCCAGGCTAACACAAAAACTTCTCTCTGACAAATATGATCTAAAAAACTCCAGGGCTTCTATTAAGGTTTCTAATGTCACCGAGGGAGGGTACTGCTTGCGGGAGGAACTAAGTTATTTATTTACAATTCAGTCACTAGGTGTGGGAGGGTTAAAGGAGGTATTGGGGGAAGTGAGAGCGAGTTGGGGAGTACTGCTGACCGCCCCGGAAAGGCGAGGAAGACCAGAGTACCAGACCAGGTTGGCAAATCCCGGGCCCCATCCACTCCCACTGCCGGCCTCCAGTTGACGCTCCAGGCCCAAAGACGAAGGTGCAGTCAGACGGAGCTCTACTGTGTCTCGCTACCCAGTGGCTGTGCACACCCGTTCCCACGAAGCAGGGATAATCCACCCTGCTACAATAAGATAAGATATTCCTTTATTGAGAAATTCAGGCATCCTAGCAGCATGGGGGAGGGGGAGGGGAGGTAAAGGGAGTAAAAAAGCAGTGTAAACAATATAACAAATCAATATAATTAACTCTGGACATGTGCATATTTTGGGCAACAAGGTGCGAGATGAGGGTATGTACTGTATGCCCTCTCAGTTATACGTGCCCTACAATAAATAGTTACAATATATAATCTAATAATCCAATAATCTAAATCTAATTTAATATATAATCTAAAAAAACTAAATTCTAAAATGCTAAATGCTAAATATATGCAATATATAATATAATAATCCAATAATCTAAATCTAATCTAATATATAATCTAAAATGCTAAAATGCTAAATGCTAAATATATGATCTGATGAAGTATACAGTATTCACATAAGGTGCGGTATGCATAATAAGGTAGTATATTGTCCTTTTAGGTGGGAGTCAGCTACTAGGTTCCTAGTAGTTGGATGTCTGGCAGCAGTCCCTGCCCACTGTTGTGGAGCCTGATGGCCGCTGGTATGAAGGACTGGTCAAGGCGGTTAGTTGAGTGTCTGGGGGGTATGAGTCTGTGACTGAACGTGCTTCTCATCTTGACTAGCTCCTCGTATGAGGTCTAATGTGTCTTCATGATGCTGAGAAGCTGCTTCACATGTTTGTGTCAAGCCACTTGGACTACTGCAATTCTTTATACAGGCTGTCCTCAAACGGCTATTACCAGGTTACAGACAGAACGCCACTGGTCGCGGATTCTGACTGGGACCAGAAATGTATGAACATATTACTCCTATGTACTATTCAAATAACATTGTCTCTCTGTTTCCTTCAGAATTTATTTAAAAATTCACTCTTTGGCTTAGCACCCTCCTTACATCTTACCAAAATGGTAAATGGCTGCATTTTTATAGCAGATTCTATCCAAATCACTTTACAATTTGTTCCTCACATTTTACCCATTCACTCACACATTCACACACCGACAGCGGAGGCGACCATGCAAGGTGCCAACCTGCTCATCAGGGGAGCAGTTAGTGGGTTAAGTGTCTTGCTCAAGGACACTTCGACACGCTGCCCGGGAGGAGCGGGAATCGAACCAGGAACCTCTGGGGCCAGCCGCCTGACTGTACCAAAGACCAGACAGACGGGTGAACCCTCCTTCTCCTTTTACGCCCTAAAGCGGGGAACAGTATACTGCCGTCTAAACATATGTAATTTTTTTTGAAAGGATTCCAAAATCTGTTCAATCTAGTTTTTAAATACACACGTTACTCAACCCAACCCTAGCACCTCTTCTTTTTCCCCCCTATTCTATTTTAGTCTTTGATACGTTTTTCTGTGCATTGAATTTTGCCATGTCATGTATCTTTTTATTCTGTATCTCCTAATTACTGTTTCTAGATATGTTTTTTTTGTATAGCACTTTGGGCTGCTTCTTGTATGAAATTTTGAAAAAAAAATACATAAACTTAAACTTAATTAATTCACGGCCAGCCGTGTAAGCCATCTTTGTACTCAGTGTGCCACCGCTGTAAAGGATAGGGATTTTCACTGTGCCTTGCGGTGTTTGCAGGGCTATATCTATATTCTATATTATAGCTATGGAGACAATACTATGGCCCATTTGACATTAACTATCCATCGTTCAACATGTGAAAAAGAATAAATTGTTTCATGGAGGCGGCGAATGGAATGGCAGATGGCACACTCCCAAAAGGAGTTGTTAAATCTGACATTACAAAAAACAATATGTGGTGGTTATGATTGGGGCTGAAGTTGAATAAACAATTTATGAAAGAGAGAGTCAAAATAATTCCAAGATAATTCAAAGATTACACACCTTTGCCACATTGGCTACAAACATAATCACTGCAAAGTTATCAAACAAATAAGAATCTGATCAGACACAAGGGTTAAGTTGTTGTTCCCTTTCTAATTTCCTCAAAAACATCTAGTCTAGTTAATGTGATCAATATTATTTATTATTGATGCTTTTTGTTGGAAATTTCAGTCAGTGAGCTCATACTTTGAGCTAATTTTATAGTTAAAATGATTGAGACAACGCAATCTTCTATCTTAGTTGTGCATGCATGCGTGTGCTCACCACACGTGATACATGTGTCACTATTCTGGCAGTGGCTACTGTTATTATAGTATTGTAATGAAAGGTCTGTTATTTAATGTTTGTGTAAAGGGCTATTTTAACTGTTGATGGGTAGTGCATCAGGGCCCCGTTCCCCGTACCTGGATAACTGAGTTAGCCGGATAACTTTCGGTGAAGTCTGACTTAAGCCGGACTTTCCGGTTCCCCGAACCTGGATTGTCCAAATCACCATGACAACAGATCCAAAAGTTTGAGCCTGGTCGAAAGCAGGGTTTAAGTTCAAGTTAGCCGGATGAACCATCGCCACGCCCCCGCAAAGAAGTGACAGCGCGTTTCCTGAAATTATTCCCACAGTCTAGGATCTGCGTTATACCATTCTGAATTACGTTTTTGTGCTCCATTCTTCCAGAGGGGTCTTTTGAAATGTAAAATAGACCCAAAATGCTGATACTAAATTCACTTTGTCCTAAATAATGCACGTTATATACCGTGGCGCTCGCTCGGTGCGATGTACACATTATGTGGTTATTTTAATTGTAACTGGGATTAAGATGTCTGATGAGATGCGCTGTTTGACGGATTTGAGAAATTGAATGAGCCGTTGACGTCACATTAATGAATGAGCATAAAGAGATAAAACTTCATTCAAAATAAAGAATATTCTAAACACGGGTCTCTCGTTCATTAATGTATAAACAATGAATTTATCCCATCTGGCACAGTGGCGCAGCGGTAGTGCTCAATCCTGGCAACCCGGCGACCGGTGTTCGAAACCCCGTGTTTCCAATATAATTTTTTGGAATATAATATTAATGATTATACGCCAAAGTAGCCTAGTTTTAAGTTAAAATATTATAAATCTACATGCATTGAGGATGTCATTCTTTATATAGCTCTCAACGTGCACCAAATTGAATTATTCCTACATCGCAAAAAGAAGGGAAAGACTAGGTTTCGAACCCCGGTCGTCTGCGTGAAAGTCAAAAGAAGAACCCGTTACACCACAGTGGAGATAAGTAAAAGATCGACCTTACATCAATCAATGGGTAAGAGAGCCGTATCGTTATTTTTTATTTTTTTTGGTCTTTTTCCCCCTCCATTTTCCTCCGATTTTCTCCCATCCCAATGTTAGTCGTATGCCAATTCCCAGTCCCTTCCTGGTCGCTGCGCTTTACCCCCCACAGTCAGATCATTTGGGAGAGTGGAGGCTACCACGTGCTTCCTCCGACACACGTCCAGCCAATCACCGCTTCTTTTCACCTGGCAGCGCGGATTCTCGTTGAGAGGGTGTAGCGTGTGGGAGGACCACACTATCCCCCTCACGTCCAATCTGCGCTTAGCAGGCGCCCCGACCGAACTGTAGGAGTCGCTGTTTACAACGACCCGGACCCACCCCGCCAGCTTCTCCCACCCTCTGATACAGCCAATTGTATCAGTGCAGACGGCCAGCCAAGCTGGTGACAACCCCGGAGCTGTGAGCTGGATTCGAACAGGCGAACCAAGCTCACAGCTCCGGGGCTGGTGACGAACGCAATCTCCGCTCGACCACCTAACCGCCCGCCGTATCGTTATTCTGTATAACAGTTTAACTAATTATTTTCGCTAGCAAGATCTCATTTGATTATTCAATCCAGCAGGCAAGTTTAAAGAAATATAATCTGATTGATTGAGGTAATGAGGGACTTAAAATTAGCCTATAGATAACGCATTTAACTTGTCGGCGAGGCGATTGAGCCGTACTGCAATATGTTAATAAAGTTTTAAATCAATGAATCAATCAATGCCGCTAGAGAATCAGGATCTCTGCTATCGATACGTGCTGGCTTTTCAACTGGAGCGGCCGCGCACACTTATCCTGGGTCTCAAGTCTGGATCGAGTTAACGAGACTGAATCCACCTTCGAGGAACAGGAAAATCCCGGCTTCAAACATCGGGTTAACTGAATCTGGATAATGACATCTTGATCGACTTAGTTGAACCAGGTACGGGGAACAGGGCCCAGTAAAGTGAATATGGTATTGTGCTCTTGACTTGTTTGAATAGGTGGAGAGAGTGGTTAACTGTATTATAATAGTAAATAGAAAAATATGTTGTGCTCTTGCTTTTTTCTTTTTGAAGGTGGAGAGAGTACCATTGCTAGTGCCACAACAGTTTTATTTGAGGTTCATAACAGTACATTGTACTAAGCAATTGTTGGCTCATTAGTTTGTGATTCACATGCACTAAAATTCACCAGAATGCAGGAAATTAAGTCTTTGTAACTAAAATCTTCCGGGTGGGGGACCCCCAGACCCCCCGCTTAAAAAGTGGCCTGATTGGGGCTATATTTCGTGCTATATCTCCCGGTATGAATTATTTCCCCAGTCCGGCCCTGTATGGAGCGATATGTGAATTTTGCTAAAAGTGTTTCGAGTTGCTCGGCTGGACACGCTACTATCCAAATCAAAGGTATATAATAGGTATTATGTTTCATCATGAATGCATGAAAGGGGGGGGGGGTCATTTTTTGATGCTTTGATCGTCAGCAATAGCATACGTTTTGGAGTATGTTACATATGATCGTTGCGATCGATGCGAAATCATTGTTGGATCAAAGTACCGGACCATATACAATGTAACACACAGTGTGAAATAAGGTTTCAAAGGGTGGATGGTATTGCACTCTAGGGATCTCAGAATGATTTCCTATGGTAACACCGAGGTCCATGACATTGCATAGAATAAAAAAATCTAATAAAAGAAAAAACGATGAAAACCCAACTATACTCGGGTATGGCGCTCAACCGCTGGCGAGATAACCCGACTTTACTCGGGTCTGGCGCTGAATGAGTTAATGTTACTCCAATCTGGTGATCATTTTGTTGGGCCGGTCTTGTCTTCTCTACCTTGTTTTTAGTCATTCTATATATTTAATTTCTTTACCAATCTACGTGTTGATTAGCTTCTTGTTTTAATTTAATTTATTTAAATGTCTTTATTAACTTTCACTGTTTGACTTTCACTTTTTTGTTGAATTTTATGTTCTTCCTTTGGTCCACATTTAGTTTTTTTTTTTTTTTTTTTAATTTTTCCCCCTCCATTTTCCTCCGATTTTCTCCCATCCCAATGTTAGTCGTATGCCAATTCCCAATCCCCTTCCTGGTCCCTGCGCACTTACCCCCCACAGTCAGATCATCTGAGAGAGTGGAGGCTATCACGTGCTTCCTCCGACACACGTCCAGCCAATCAACCGCTTCTTTTCACCTGGCAGCGCGGATCCTCCCCGAGAGGGCGTAGCGTGTGGAAGGATCACACTATCCCACTCAGGTCCTATCCGCGCTTAGCAGGCGCCCCGACCGAACTGTAGGAGTCGCTGTTTACAACGACCCGGACCCACCCCGCCAGCTTCTCCCACCCTCTAATACAGCCAATTGTATTAGTGTGAACGGCCAGCCAAGCTGGTGACAACCCCGGAGCTGTGAGCTGGAGCTGTGAGCTGGATTCGAACAGGCGAATCCAGCTCACAGCTCCGGGGTTGGTGACGAACGCAATCTCCGCTACGCCACCTAACCGCCCCAGTTTTTTGTTTCTTTTATTTCTGATTATACAATCATAGGTAGCTTCAATGTTTTAGTTTTAGTTTTGTTCTATGTTGTTTGTGTGTATTTGTTTCCATGGACTCCAGGAAGACTATAGCAACAACATAGGCGGAAGCTAATGGGGATCCAAATAAACAATAAACAATAATATACCGAATGATGTGTTGTATACATTTAAATATAGATTGATTGATTGATTGATTGATACAGCAAGGATGTCCACTTCTACTCCTTTTTTTTTGTATTTTATTTTTTTATTCTTTTTTAAAACAAACATATAAACAAACATGACAACACACGATAAGATATACAAGCATTAATTGTCAGGGCACATCCAATGAGATCACATTTTGGTTAGTTGTTTTATATAAGATATACCCATAATACCTGTTATCTAAAAAAAAAAACCTACATACGTATGCTCAGCTCGAAACCCCCCCTCCCGGACCCCACCTTGAGAAGTACCTCCACTATCCCTCGCACCTAACCAGACACTACCATTATAAGCTAGCTTTTATTCTCTCCACCACTTCTAACCACATTGACATTTTGGATTCATTGAGACCCAGAATTCTTGCTGTAGATATTTCATGGTAAATTACATCGAGATATGTAAGAAACCAAACTTTACGGCACATTTTTTCCGGTTGAAACCAGCGTGATGCGATCAGCTTTTTGGCTACTGTGATACCCGATAAAACCAATCTCTTTAGCTGTGGATTCACTGCAAACTCAAAAACATCATTCAACAGCAATACCGAGGGGTGTACAGGTATATTCCAAGATACGAGTTTTGATATTTGTTGGGTCACATCTTTCCAGAATGCCTTAACTGGTGAGCAGTCCCAATACATGTGCATAAATGTCCCTTCGTCCCCATTTGTACATTGGGTGCATTTGGAATCTTGTTTGAGCCCCATTCGGCACAGTCTTATAGGAGTCAAGTATGTCCTGTGAATATAGTTAAGATTGATTTGTTGATGATCCGGGTTCCTTGATGTAAGTCGGACATTTGCCCAGGCTCCTTGCCAATCAAAGTCATTTTCCAGGTCTGGTATATCCCTCCTCCAGACAGAGTCAAGTTGGAGGGTTTCATACGAGGACGTTAGTAATTGATGATAAAATTCTGAAACAAAACCTCTCGATGTCTCTCTTGAGTAGAAGAATTTGTGGTATCTGTGGTGTTCAATTGGTCTGTCTAATGGAACACCGTGAGACTTCAAACATAGCTCTAACTGTTTGTGAAAAAGCCATGTGGACTTGGTGAGATTAAATTTTTTGCGTATTTCTTTATCACTACAAAAACCCTGTTTGTTAAAAATATCCCCTAATGAGTGTATGCCTTGCTTTTCCCATATAGGGAATCTTATAGGTCGTTTTCCGATTAAGAGAGCATTGTTATTGAATAAGGGAGTATGGTTGTGCCATTCTTGTGGGATAGGATTTTTTTTTTGTGATTCACGCCATATCCGGATCGCATGAGTAATTATGGGGCCAAATTTTCGTTCACAGTGCTTGATTGGTAGTTTAGTGTGTGCTATGTCCTTCAGTCTATGTGGGGCTACTATGTTTTCTTCTATTTTCCTCCAAGATGCTAATGCTTGGGAGTCAAACCATGTTGTCAATGGACTTAATGAGTACGCCTTAAAATATAGGAAAAAATCTGGAAATGCCATGCCACCATCTGCTTTATTTCTCTGTGCGGTGGATCTTTTTATACGTGGTGGTTTGTTATTCCAAATAAATTTGTATGTGGAGGAGTGTAATCTTTTCCAGTAACCCTCTGGAGGGGGTAACGGTAGCATTGAACAGAAGAAGTTGATTTTAGGTAGTACATCCATCTTAACTATTGATATCCGTGCTTGTACTGTGTTCTTAAGTTTTGCCCATCTATCAAGGTCGTCTTTGATTTTGTTTTGGATTTTTGTGTAGTTGTGCTTCACCGTTTGTCTTATGGTAGGGAATATTTCCACTCCCAAGCATCTGAAATGTTTTACCATCGGTATCTGTCCTGGGAGGGTTGTATCTTTTTTTGCAGGGGTGTTAAGTGGAAGGAAAGCCGACTTCGGCCAATTTATCTTAAATCCCGATAAATCACCAAAGTCCTCAATCAACTTGAGCAGATGAGGCAATGTGGTGTTGGGGTTTTTCATGAACAATATTACATCGTCCGCATATAAACAAATTTTTTGTTGTGTGCCCTTGATTACGATAGGTTCTATGGATTGGGATTGTCTTATATATTGTGCTAACGGCTCTAATGATAGATTGAACAGACCGGGACTAAGAGGGCAACCTTGTCTGGCTGAGCGCGATACCGGAAAGATATCGGAGATGATTGTGCCTGTTATAATCATGGTCCACTTCTACTCCTATAGGCTGAAACCTGTACTGTACCTTGACCTGGTTTCGAACCATGGCAGCATTAACATATATAACGTGAAGCCGTTTTTTTTTCTGCGTGAGCCACGACCGCGTGAGTATAGGGCGCCTCGGTCGCCGGCTGGTATGCCTCCCAATCTGCTCGTCAGATCTCATTAGGACAGGCTCTTACTGTCTATTCTTACATTCTGAATCATATTTAACTCCTATTGAACCCTCTGATAGGCCTGGTCTCCTAAACCTCTAATCCAGAGACGATTTTGGCAGCCATTATAAAGACATATTTAATATGTTCCAAAGCTCTAGCGTGTCCAGTGGAGGTCACAGTTAGAATGCTTGGGATAGTACAGTACAGTGAGGGAGGCAACAGCTGCGATCGGGTACCAAGGTCAGATCATACACGCAAACAGTATCCTGGGCCCTTACTCTCCCATTTCTCTCCCAATATTATGAAATGGTCGCCGGATAAACTGTTTCTTCTTTCAGAGACAGTGTCTTTCCCAGAGCCATCACCACCTTGAAATCTAACATGCATCAATAATTCACCCTTCCTCCTCCTCCTCCTCCAACACTGTGCAACATCCTACCCCTCAAGTGCAATATACACAGTGCAATACCCACCCACTACCGTCTGACACTGTGATTGTTATTTTGTATATTGTTGTTATTTTGTATATTGTATTGTAACATTGTTTTATTGTATAGTATTTTATGTTTCTGTATAGTATCTTATGCTTTTTGTATAGTATTTTATGTTTCTTGTATAGTATCTTATGTTTCTGTATAGTATTTTATGTTTCTCTTTTATCACTTCTTCTATCATTATCTGAAAAAATAAATAAAAGAAGCTCTAACCCTAACTAACCTTACTGTCATGCACTTGTCCTAATAAACTAACCTACACTGTAGCACTCAACACTTTGATGAACATTGTTACTCAGCTGATAGAGTTGTGCCCTTCCTGATGACTTGTCGTACAGAATTTGTAAGTCGCTTTGGATAAAAGTGTCAGCTAAATGACTAAATGTAAATGTAGATGTAAATCACTTATTACCGCACCTTAAGTTTGAGTCCCAAATCTCATTGTATGGAAATATAATGATAATAAAGTACAATCTAATCTAATGCTGTCTTCTTACGTAAGGTGTGATTCCCTGGACACGGAGTGACAGTTCCCAGTTCAAAGTTTGTGTGTGTGTGTGTGTGTGTGTGTGTGTGTGTGTGTGTGTGTGTGTGTGTGTGTGTGTGTGTGTGTGTGTGTGTGTGTGTGTGTGTGTGTGTGTGTGTGTGTGTGTGTGTGTGTGTGTGTGTGTGGGGGGGGGGGTATTAAGGGCACTCACCAAGGGGAATAAAGGGTATGGACGGCTCGCTGGGTTTGGACACGCCGATGGCGTTGATGGCAAAGACTCGCACTTCGTACGGCACGCCCTCAATCATCTTTTTTGGGTCGAACGATGTCTCCTTGATCAGGTCAAAGTTCAACCTCATCCACCTGGAACTCTGCTTCTTCTTCCTCTCAACGAAGTAGCCTTGGAAACACGTTCATTCACAAGTCAGGTTCTTTTAGACAGAATTGGTATACTTTGACAAAGATTCTTTGATTTTTACGCTCCTCCTTTTGGGCTATTGAACTTGATTTAATAATTGGTGGGGGCAATAGAGTTAAAATAGTCATTATTTTTACAATAAAGAAACATCCGTAACAAAGACTATAAATATGATAATGTATTTGTACTAAAGATGTTCGATATTGGCTTTTTTACCGATATACCGATATTGTCCAACTCTTAATTTCCGATACCCATATATCAACCGATACCGATATATGCTGGGTTTCCCCCCCCCAAAAAAATGGAATAATTTCAGGTAATTAACATTACATATCTCTTGTTGTGGAATTAACACAACATTATGCATACTTTTGACAATAAATAAAAATAAGAATTTGTTCTTACTTGCTAGCCTGGGTAAAGAAAGGTTAAATAAATGTAAAGAAATTAAAATTAAAAAATTTATAAAAATTTGAAAACCGATACCGATCATTTCCGATATTACATTTTAATGTAACATTTTACATTTTAATTTAATCGGATAATATCGAACATCCCTAATTTGTACATTATATTCATCTTCCTGACTCGCACCCCAGGTCAAGAACGACACGGCCCTGTGTGATGCCTACCTAATATTGGCGAGCCCCCGTCGTAGATTGGAGGCTCCCATGTCATTGAACACCAATCCCCGCCCACCGCTGGGACCAAGGGGGACTCTGGGGGATCTGGTATGTCTACAGAGAACACAGCACCATGTTATTGATACTAGAATCCACAGCATTCCATTACATCATCATCATCATTGCAACATCATGGTACAGCAGGTGATTGTGATCAGATAACAGGTGACACAACCGTGGCCAGTGAGCTATGTTTATGGCATTGCACCACATGCTGGTAGGAGTCTAAAGGGCGCGTTCACACCTACCCTGTTTGGTCCGTTTTAAGTGAACCATGGTACCTTTAAATCAATAGTCCGTTTCGTTTGGAGAGGTGTGAACACAAACCAAACTGACCTCTTGATTTGTCTCTTACCCACGACCTTGACTTTCACGCTGGCGGTAGCTTCGCCTGCCTCGTTCTGCAGGACTATCCTGTAGTTCCCCGTGTCGTCTCTCTCCGTGACGTCGATGGTGAGGCTGGTGTGGTCGGAATACGTCTCAGCATGAACACGGTGCCCAGAGTCCAGAATGACCTGAGAGAGAGTGCAAATGATATCGAATGACATGACTCTAAGCAAAGACGATTCGTGGCACGAGAATGTCATTTAGTGGTTGAGTCTACAAGGTCCTCGTTTCAAATGATCAGAAAGAGCGGCTAAGTGGCGCAGTGGGCAAGGCGCTCGCCACTAACGCAGGAGATGCTGGGTTCGAGCCCAGCTCTCGGCGTTGCTACCAGCTTGGCTGGTCGTTCATACTAACACAATTGGCAGTACTAGGTGGTGGGAAAGCTGGTGGGTGGGGATCGGACGTTGTGGACAGCGACTCCTACAGGTCGATTGGTGCGCCTGTACAGCAGAATCAGGAAGTATTGGGGGCAGCGTGAGCCTCCCACGCGTTACTCCTCGCCACTGAGAGATCGTGGGGCGGCTTTGGCTCAGGGGTAGAGCGGGTCGTCCAATGATCGAGGGGTTGGTGGTTCGAATCCCGCTCAAGCCCATGTCCATCCCATTGCCGTTGTGTCCTTGGGCAAGGCACTTAACCTACTTGCCTTGTATGAATGTGTATGCATGTGAATGAATGTTGGTGGTGGTCGGAGGGGCCGTAGGCGATGATTATTCGCCACGCTTCCGTGAGTCTGCCTCAGGGCAGCTCTGGCTGCAATTGTAGCTTACCACCACCGGTATGACTGTGTTTGAACGAATAATGGACTCTATAAGTGCTCTGGGGTCACTGGGGTGTCATGAAGAGCGCTATATAAATCCAATCCATTATTATTATTATTATTATCGCGCTGTACAGGTGAAAAGATGCAACAGCTGCCTCCTCGTGTACTGGAGGGGACACGTGATGCAAGGCTTCTATCCTCACTGCAGCCGACCAGTGGGAGGCGTAGTCTAGCAACGTTCGAGACAGGGGAGGGAAGAATTGGATAATACGAAATTGGGATAGGAGAAAAATAGAAAAATGGGGAGAAAAAGTAGATAAAAAGAACATTTATAAATAAAAAGAAAGAGTCTTATCTTATGACACCTGGAACTAGAGCTGCCGCGATAACCGCATTACCGCGGTATCGCTGTTGCATCACGCTCACCGCAGAGTTAGGCTGAATACCGCGTCACCGCTGTTTTTTTTATCATAATAATAAAGTTGGCTTGCGGCTTGCGGCTCTGCAGATATACCCTACTCGGTTCCAAGCGACCCTATTGGGTAGAAGTGGTACCAGAAAAGACATGTGAAACATTGCAGACCACTGACTGGTCAGAAGAGAGACGCGTCACACTTTGTAGCCTCTGAACGAAAACAGAACGCCGCCATCTTTACTGCCTCGCTAAGGATGCATTTCATTCAGGATTTGTTTGCGACAGAACCAAGCAATAAACAAAAAAGAATGGATTCACTGTGTATTCTGCCTTATTTATTGATGAAACAAAACCGACATCAACCCAATTTACCACCGAGCGGAGAGTTTAGTGTCACAACAAGATCGCTGATGTGTTAAGTTTGTTGTTGTTATTATTAGCCTAATACTACCGTCAGCCGATATACACGAGAGGTAACGTTAAACCCGGGTTTGCTTGGTAGAATACACAATGAGAGGTAACGTTAGCTTTGGCAGAATAGACGCAACGAGAGTCTGGTTAATGTTGTTATTGATTGATTGATTGATTGATTGATTGAAACTGTGTTAAACTCTGGCTTGCTGCAAGCCCTCGGACATCTATGCCCACGGAGCTTTCAGTGTACACAAGCGAGCGGCCCCGCCTGCATCCCCCACACGGAGACAAACGGAGTAGTACCTGGCTGCAGTGGAAAAGGAACGAAGTACCAGGTGCCTAAAGCGGGTCGAGTCGAGTAGGTACTATGCAGTGGAAAAGCGCCATTAGACTAGAGGCAGGCTATAAGAGTAGACTACTAAAAAAAAAAAAAATGCATTCAAACTTTTTTTTTTTATGCGGTAATAACCGCGGCGGTAGGAAATATTTCGCAAATTCGTGCGGTAAGGAAAATATCAATACCACGGCAGCTCTACCTGGAACATTTAAAATAAGTGAAAATCCCAACTGATGACCACATCATATAACTGATGACCACATCATATAACGACCACATCATATAACTGATGACCACATCATATAACTGATTACCACATCATATAACTGATGACCACATCATATAACTGATGACCACATCATATAACTGATTACCACATCATATAACTGATTACCACATCATATAACTGATGATGACCACATCATATAACTGATGACCACATCATATAACTGATGATGACCACATCATATAATTGATGACCACATCATATAACTGATGATGACCACATCATATAACTGATGACCACATCATATAACTGATTACCACATCATATAACTGATGATGACCACATCATATAACTGATTACCACGTCATATAACTGATTACCACATCATATAACTGATGACCACATCATATAACTGATTACCACATCATATAACTGATGACCACATCATATAACTGATGACCACATCATATAACTGATTACCACGTCATATAACTGATTACCACGTCATATAACTGATTACCACGTCATATAACTGATGACCACGTCATATAACTGATTACCACGTCATATAACTGATGACCACATCATATAACTGATTACCACATCATATAACTGATTACCACATCATATCATATAACTGATGATGACCACATCATATAACTGATGACCACGTCATATAACTGATGACCACATCATATAACTGATGACCACATCATATAACTGATTACCACATCATATAACTGTTTACCACATCATATAACTGATTACCACATCATATAACTGATTACCACATCACATCATATAACTGATTACCACATCATATAACTGATTACCACATCATATAACTGATTACCACATCATATAACTGATGACCACATCATATAACTGATGACCACATCATATAACTGATTACCACATCATATAACTGATTACCACATCATATAACTGATTACCACATCATATAACAAGCAGAACACTGCTCAGACCCGTACGCCAGTCGGCATCATCAATGTGAAAGTGAAGCAACAGCAGAGTTATAGAAGGTTACAGTCCAGGGGCGGCTACGTGGCGTAGTGGGCAAGGCACTCGCCACGAAATGCTGGAGACGCTGGGCTCGTCAGTTCGAGCCCAGCGCTCCACATTTGCTTTCAGTTTAGCTGGTCGTCCGTACTAATACACATTGGCCGTATTAGGGGGTGGGAAACTGATGGGTGGGGAGCGGGCGTTGTGGACAGCGACTCCTACAGGTGCGCCTGCGCAGTAGAATCAGGAAGTGTCGGGGGCAGCGTGAGCCTCCCACGCGTTACTCCTCGCCGCTGAGAGATCGAGCTGCGCAGGTGAAAAGATGTGACTGCTGTTACCTCAAGTACCGGAGGGGACTTGTGCTATGTATGACTTAGTCCACATTGCAGCCGGCTTGTGGGAGGCAAGAAACAGCGTCCGTGACAGGGGAGGGTTGAATTGGATGATACGAAATTGGGATGGAAGAAAATATAGAAAATGGGAGAAAAAGTGGATAAAAAAAATAAAAATAAGGTTACAGTCCAGCTTCACTGTGTTGAGAGGCAGCGAACAGTAGCTGTTTAGCCAGTTAGCTTTGCAATAGCTCCCTGCTGCCTCCGGTGGTTGTGAAGGTCAGAGGCAACGATCCGCCTTGATTTAGGAAGCAAAGCCCATCCGCCTTGATTTAGGAAGCAACGCCCATCCGCCTTGATTTAGGAAGCAACGCCCATCCGCCTTGATTTAGGAAGCAACGCCCATCCGCCTTGATTTAGGAAGCAACGCCCATCCGCCTTGATTTAGGAAGCAACGCCCATCCGCCTTGATTTAGGAAGCAATGCCCATCAGCCTTGATTTAGGAAACATCGCCCATCAGCCTTGATTTAGGAAACATCGCCCATCCGCCTTGATTTAGGAAGCAACGCCCATCCGCCTTGATTTAGGAAACATCACCCATCCGCCTTGATTTAGGAAACATCGCCCATCCGCCTTGATTTAGGAAACATCGCCCATCCGCCTTGATTTAGGAAACATCGCCCATCCACCTTGATTTAGGAAGCAACGCCCATCAGCCTTGATTTAGGAAACATCGCCCATCCGCCTTGATTTAGGAAGCAACGCCCATCAGCCTTAATTTAGGAAGCAATGCCCATCCGCCTTGATTTAGGAAGCAATGCCCATCCGCCTTGATTTAGGAAACATCGCCCATCAGCCTTGATTTAGGAAACATCGCCCATCAGCCTTGATTTAGGAAACATCGCCCATCAGCCTTGATTTAGGAAACATCACCCATCCGCCTTGATTTAGGAAACATCACCCATCCGCCTTGATTTAGGAAACATCGCCCATCCGCCTTGATTTAGGAAACATCGCCCATCCGCCTTGATTTAGGAAACATCGCCCATCCACCTTGATTTAGGAAGCAACGCCCATCAGCCTTGATTTAGGAAACATCGCCCATCCGCCTTGATTTAGGAAGCAACGCCCATCAGCCTTAATTTAGGAAGCAATGCCCATCCGCCTTGATTTGGAAGCAATGCCCATCCGCCTTGATTTAGGAAACATCGCCCATCAGCCTTGATTTAGGAAACATCGCCCATCAGCCTTGATTTAGGAAACATCGCCCATCAGCCTTGATTTAGGAAACATCGCCCATCAGCCTTGATTTAGGAAACATCGCCCATCCACCTTGATTTAGGAAACATCGCCCATCCGCCTTGATTTAGGAAACATCGCCCATCTGCCTTGATTTAGGAAACATCGCCCATCAGCCTTGATTTAGGAAGCAATGCCCATCCGCCTTGATTTAGGAAACATCGCCCATCAGCCTTGATTTAGGAAACATCGCCCATCTGCCTTGATTTAGGAAACATCGCCCATCCGCCTTGATTTAGGAAACATCGCCCATCTGCCTTGATTTAGGAAACATCGCCCATCCGCCTTGATTTAGGAAACATCGCCCATCCGCCTTGATTTAGGAAACATCAGCATACAGCACTACGGTGCAACACGGCCGACCCGGGTTCGACTCCCGGACCCGGTGATCTTTGCCTATTGTCTTCCCCGGTCTATCTCCCATTTCCTCCTCTCTCTCTCTCTCTCTCTCTCTCTACCGGACTGCCCAGTAGCAAAAATCAATAAAAACCTACAAAAACATAACTTGTCCGAGAGGACAAGTAAAAAAAAAAAAAAAAAAAAAAGGAAACATCGCCCTGCTTCTTTGACTCTGCTATGATATGCCATTTTCCAAATGTAGTATATGTCACACAGCAAAAACACCCCCACTAGAATGTCCGTGAGCGACCACAATTTGAACAGTTGTAGCCCACGGTGGCGGTCCACAGCAGAATAACCCTTTCACTGCCACACTACCAAACGGTTAACCCTTTCACTGCGACATTACACAGAAGGTTAACCCTTTCACTGCCACACTACACTAGTAAAGGTTAACCCTTTACTATCACACTACCGACGGTAACCGTCGGTAGTGTGATAGTAAAGGGTTAACCTTCTGTAGTGTGGCAGTGAAAGGGATAAAGTAGAATAATATATCTAACGTCTCACCCTCTCGCCCTTCATCCACACCACTCTGGGGGCCGGCTCTCCACTGATGGGCACCTCCACTCGCAGCTTGTTTCCTGCCACGATGGTCACCGTGTTGTCCGGGAAGTTCAGGCTCTCCAGGTCCACCCTGGGAGGGTCTGGAGGACATTGATTGATTGATTGATTGATTGATTGATTGAAAACTTTATTAACAGATTGCAGAATGTGTACAATACAGTACGGCTCAATACAGACAATTGTTAACACTTTCAGTGCCTTTGATTAACGTTGATTTACTCCGTTGAATGCCACCACCCACTTCAATGTTAGCGTTAAAAACGCCTAATCTATGTTTTAAATTATGGCTATGTGTCTAATCTGCCCGTCGCTTATCAATGACTCGTTTGCAGTCAACATTGTCGAAACGGATTGTTTTTTTATCGGTTCATTTTCGTTTTATAGCATTTTGAAAAGCCCTCGTTTTCAAGGAAAATATAAAGATTCCGTGATAAAAGACATTTACTGGAATATTCTAGAATACACAAAAACGTTGTAATTTTTCTGCCTATTTATGAATCGTTTTCAAATAAACGCTAGATTATCGATAGTATATGTGTACGTATGCACGCTATAGAGGCGATCTGAAAAATCGATTATCTTATTTCCTCATCAGCGATCACAGCCAAACAGCCACATCACACATAGGACAAACACTGAAATCTCCGCGAAAACGGGTCTGATTATCCTAAGACTGGTAAAATAGATTCCTTACCTGAGATCAGATGTTATCCAAAAAGATTATTTCAATTCCTGATCACCATTCCAAATATTGATCACGTTTATTGATTGATTATTGGCTGCTGTAAATATATATTCCAGACTGATTTCCGTCCCGCGATCAGATCCCTCTTGAGCAGACTGCTCGCCAGCACAAGGAGCCAGTTGGCTCCACCTCTACAGATCTACAGATCCCAGGTCAGTCTAAGCGACTGACCTGCAGTTACACAGGGATAGATGATAGGGGGCGCTTTTTTCCAATCTGAGCTCCTGTAGGTGTACCAACGGGAGACTCGGTTGATGAAATATGAATTCAGATCGCTAATAAAAAAATAAAACTATATTTGTCATCGTGGGCACTCAATGGGGGGGGGCTGATAAAACGAGATATGCCGTCCGTGGCACTGAAAGGGAAAGGGTTAAGGGGATGCAGACCAGAGAAAGACTTTCGTCTTGTTTACATCAGGGTCCCCCATTTTCAATTCATCGTAACATTTATGACATACATGACATATACAGTACTGTTACATTTGTGACATACAAGATATGCAAATATACAGTACTGTTAAACAGAGATCCTAACAAAAAATATATATACATGATGACGTCAAATCAAGATAAAGATGCAGTTATAAGAGAGTTTTCTATAAAACTATGGTTGGGATTGATGATGATATATATCCCACTTTATGCTTTGCTTTTGCTGCTTGTTTTACACAGATTTTATGTCTTATTTCTTACTGATGTAAAGCACTTTGAACTGCAATCCCCTGTATGAAAGGTGCTATACAAATAAAGTTATTATTATTATTATTAGGGGATGTTCGATATTGGCTTTTTTACCGATATCCGATATACCGATATTGTCCAACTCTTAATTTCCGATACCGATATCAACCGATATATATGCAGGGTTACCCCTGATGTTCTTACTTGCTTGCCTGGGTAAAGAAAGGTTAAATAAATGTAAAAAAATAAAATAAAATAAATTTCTTTCTTTTTGAAAACCGATACAGATAATTTCCGATATGACATTTTAATGCCAATATCGGCCAATAATATCGGACATCCCTAATTATTATTATTATTATTATTATTATTATTATTATTATTATTATTATTATTATTATTATTATTATTATTATTATTATTATTATTATTATTATTATTATTATTATTATTATTATTATTATTATTATTATTATTATTATTATTATTATTATTATTATTATTATTATTATTATTATTATTATTATTATTATTATTATTATTATTATTATTATTATTATTATTATTATTATTATTATTATTATTATTATTATGTATACTGGTTGACAGATCCTGTACCGATGATGTGGATCTTGCAGGAGAGGCTCTGGGAGTACCCCTCGGGTACAAACGTGTAGTCCCCTGCATCGTGGAGGGAACAGGCCTCCACTTCAAGCCGGTGGTTCCTGTTAGAACAGAGAGGAGAGGTAGTTAGTTGGTTAATGAAATGTTATTGAGAAGAACAGCGTTCAGAGGAGAGGTCGTGATGATTGGTATCCAAAAGCAAAATCAAATAGTAATTTTCCAGGGTTGACACTGAAATAAAACAGCGATGGAGCTGAACAGGGGAAAGAGGGAAGATTACGGACCACTAGCCTAGAGGGGTGTAAAGGTACACGTATCCGTACCAAACCGTTTCAGTATTGGACCTTAGGTTCAGTATGGCTGTGTACCGAACCAATACAACGGTATGTTAAAGGGGAACTATCTTACTATTTCTTTCACTATTTGGGCAATTTTTTATTTCTTTTTTATCCACTTTTTCTCCTCCAGTTTTTCTGTGTTTGCATGTGTTCTGCATGTGCCCCCCACTGGTCGGTCTAGGGAGGGTTGATACTATCACATGTCCCCTCCGATACATGCAGAGTCAGCCAGCCACTTCTTTTCACCTGCCAGCGCGGACTCTCATTGGTGAGGTGTAACGTGTGGGAGGCTCACACTACCCTCACCATCTCCCTCCCTCGCTGTGCAGGCGCCCTGACCGACCTGTAGGAGTCGCTGTTTACAACGACCAGATTACCACCCACCGGCTTCCCTCCCGCTGACTCTGCCAATTGAGCCAGTATGACGGCCGGCCAAGCCGGAGGCAACGCTGACAGCCGGATTCGATACCAGTGTCTCTCGCGTTGGTGACGAGCGCTTAGTCCGCTGCGCCACTCAGCCGCTACTATTTGGGCAATTTTTCTATTCTAAGGAGGCCAAGTACAGATTTGAGAGAGCAGTGAAGGAGGCGAAACAGCGCTTCTCGGGGAAACTGAAGATGCAGTTCTCCGAGGGGAACTCCTCAGTCTGGAAAGGCCTCAAAACCATCACTAACTACAAGCCAAAATCCCCACAGATGTCTGACAACCTTCTCCTTGCTAATGAGCTAAATGAGTTCTACTGCAGGTTCGACAAGGAACCCCTGGCCCCCTTTCCTCACACCCCCAGACCACAATCACCCCCCCCCCCCGGTCCCCAGTGGTAACCCTGTCTCCCCTACCACGCACCCTCCCCCCACCCCCCCCTCCCCTTCCCCTCTCCCGCTACCACTCTCTCAAAAGTCTATTGAACACATCTACTTTTTTCTCCCATTTTCTATTTTTCTCCCATCCCAATTTCGTATTGTCCAATTCTACACTCCCCTGTCTCGAACGCTGTTAGGCCATGCCTCCCACAGGCCGGCTGCAATGTGGACCAAGCCTTGCATCACGTGTCCCCTCCGGTACACGAGGAGGCAGCCGTCGCATCTTTTCACCTGCACAGCGCGATCTCTCAGCGGCGAGGGTCTGCGTGGGAGGCTCACGCTGCCCCCGTTGCTTCCTGATTCTACTGCGCAGGCGCACCAACCGACCTGTAGGAGTCGCTGTCCACAACGTCCGATCCCCACCCACCAGCTTCCCACCCCTAACACTGCCAATTGCGTTAGTATGAACGACCAGCCAAGCTGGTAGCAATGCCGAGAGCTGGGCTCGAACCCAGCATCTCCTGCATTAGTGGCGAGCGCCTTGCCCACTGCGCCACTTAGCCGCCCTCTATTGAACACATCTGTAAGGTTTAAAAAAAAATCATTGTTTTGTATTTCTAATCAAGTACTGTAGAGCAGCAGTTTCTGCCCTTCAAGATTCCAAGCTGTTTTTGGCTGGGCTCCGCCCATACTCGCAATGCACTTTGAGTGACAGTCACCCACTGCACTGCACTGGCAGATGAGAGAGAGATAGAGAGATAGAGAGGGACTAATTAATTTTGCTGCGGGGGGCATAATCCCACGGGACAATGCATTGGTAACTTGTTTCAAATGACAAAATATACCCCTGTGAATATTATTGCACGGATCGGAATACGCATGTGCGTGTGCGCGCGTGCTTCGAGTTGCGAGTCTGTGTGTCACAGACAGAGGAGAGATCGCTTTGTATGAGCCTCTCTCTCTCCCTGTCTCTCCCTCTCTCTCTCTCTCCCTCTCACTCTCTCTTTGTCTCTCTTTTGGGGAAGTGCAAGTGTCTGACAGGGAAAACCGCTTCCGCATTATTTCCACTCGCTCCGTTTTGGTCATTGTTGATTGTGGGCGGTGGCTACAACCACAGAAGGGGTTAGGTATGCAGATAAGAATTCTTACACGTCACATATACGCTAAATTCAGAATGGCTCAGTTCACTGGGGGAGGACCTTGTCTCATCTGAACTGGAGGAATGCGCAAAAATGAGAATTTGAGACATAGACAGTGTTGGTACAACCCCACATTGCTAGAAAACAATGTTAAACACTGGAAAAGGCCATTTATAAGATAGTTCCCCTTTAACCACTAACAACCGCCCACCGGGTGCTGTTTTCTTTTCACAATCTAATATATATATTTTTTCTTTATTCGTTTTACGAATCGATTATTAATTTCAATATAGAATATTCATTGACCGCCCTACAAGTACAATTAGTTACTGCACACTACATCACCCCTGAGTGGAACATGGAAAGCCAAACTTTCCCCCACTGTACCGAAAACCTGTAGCGAACCGTGACTTCAAAACCGAGGTACGTACCGAACCGTGGTTTTTGTGTACCGTTACACCCCTAGTAGCCTAGCTTAAAACTCCAGGAGAGGTGTTTTTAGCTGGTCTGTATCCTCTTCCATCCATTTGTGCTAATTAAGCTAGCTTGTGGCCAGATAGCTTTCTACTGAATGAGAGGAAACTGGTATCTATCTTCTTGTCTGACTCTGGAGAAGACCGTAAGCGCATTTCTCATAGCGTTGCCGTGTTCCTTCAACCACTCTACACAAAAAAGTAGTTAAACTACTTCTCTGGAATGTCATAAAGGTACATGAAGCTGAACAGCTGAATGGACCCAGTAAAGTGTGCATGTTACATGATATTGTGGGCAGGACAGGGTTGAGCCTCCCTTGGACTTGGACACTTCCTGAGTGTATGTCTTAGAGAAGACGCCAGAGAGCAGTGTGTAGCAGTGGAATCAGGAGGTGATGGAGGAGGTGAAGGAAACAAACAATGATGGGAGAAATTAAAAAGCAACTTCAGAGAGGGTGTAGTAGTGTATAGTGTGTAGTAGTGTATATAGAGTGTAGTAGTGTATAGAGTGTATATAGGCTATAGTAGTGTATATAGGCTATAGTAGTGTATAATAATGTAGTAGTGTATAGAGTGTAGTAGTGTATATAGTGTAGTAGTGTATAGGGTGTAGTAGTGTATAGTGTGTAATAGTGTATATAGTGTATATAGTAGTGTATATAGGGTGTAGTAGTGTATATAGTGTATATAGTAGTGTATATAGTGTGTAGTAGTGTATATAGTGTATATAGTAGTGTATATAGGGTGTAGTAGTGTATATAGGCTATAGTAGTGTATATAGTGTATATAGTAGTGTATATAGGGTGTAGTAGTGTATATAGTAGTGTATATAGAGTGTAGTAGTGTATAGTGTGTATAGTAGTGTATATAGGCTATAGTAGTGTAGTGTGTAGTAGTGTATATAGTGTATATAGTAGTGTATATAGGGTGTAGTAGTGTATATAGTGTGTAGTAGTGTATATAGGGTGTAGTAGTGTATATAGGGTGTAGTAGTGTATATAGTGTGTAGTAGTGTATATAGGGTGTAGTAGTGTATATAGGGTGTAGTAGTGTATATAGAGTGTAGTAGTGTATATATGGTGTAGTAGTGTATATAGGGTGTAGTAGTGTATCTCTTCCTCCTATATATACTCCCCCTAGGCCAGATCTTGGCAAAACACAATATCTCATTCCATTGCTTCGCCGATGACGTGCAGGTTTACCTCCCCTTAAAGCCCACCCAAGGGAAGACGTCAATAGAACCACTGCTTGACTGCCTGGCAGAAATCAAGTGCTGGATGTCCGAAAACTCCCTGACACTGAACGAAGGGAAAACCGAGGTCATTGTTTTTAATAGTGCCCCCCTGGCCCCCCTCATTGACACACTTGGTCCCCTGGGTCCAAACCTCTCCACCTCTGTCAGGAACCTCGGGGTCATCTTCGACAGCAATTTTAAATTCGACAAACAGGTCAGCGCCGTAGTTAAAAACAGCTTTTACCACCTTAGACTCCTGGCGAAGACAAAGGCATACCTCTCCCAAAGTAACCTAGAGACGGTGATACATGCCTTTGTCACCACTCGCCTCGACTACTGCAATGCTCTGTACACGGGCATCGACAAATCCCTCCTCCGCCGCCTACAACTGGTGCAGAACGCAGCCGCACGCCTCCTCACCAAAACAAGAAAACACGAACACATCAGCCCAGTTTTGGCCTCACTCCACTGGCTGCCTGTTTTTAGGATCGATTTTAAATGAGCCCTAAATGTTTTTAAATCATTAAATGGCACGGCTCCTCCCTATCTGTCCGAGCTCTTGCACCGCCACACCCCCCACCGATCCCTCAGATCAGCTGACCAGCTGCTATTGGTGGTACCCAGAACCAGGCTCAAGACTAGGGGAGACAGAGCTTTCTCCACCGCAGCGCCTAGATTGTGGAACAGCCTCCCCCTCAGCGTACGGACCGCCCAGACCGTGCAGGCTTTTAAATCACTCTTGAAAACCTACCTGTTCTCCTTGGCCTTCCCCCCTACTTAATCACCACTAGACCCCTGGCCCTTCTATCCTCTTTGTTTTACTGTGTCCTACCAGTTTTTATTGCTTTCATTGCTTTATTATGTTTTTAATCTTATATCTTGCACCATATTGTTTTGTTTTTGTTGCTTTCATTGCTTTGCTATGTTTTTAATCTTATACCTTGCATCACATTATTTTGTTTTTATCAACTTGCTTGTGAAGCACTTTGGTGTCAGCTGCCGCTGCCTGGAAATGTGCTATATAAATACAACTGACTTGACTTGACTAGTAGTGTATATAGGGTGTAGTAGTGTATATAGAGTGTAGTAGTGTATATAGGCTATAGTAGTGTATAGTGTAGTAGTGTATATAGGGTGTAGTAGTGTATATAGGGTGTAGTAGTGTATATAGGGTGTAGTAGTGTATATATGGTGTAGTAGTGTATATATAGTGTAGTAGTCAGAAGATCCTTAAGAACTTCTACTCATGTACAATAGAGAGCATCCTGACTGGCAACATCACCTCCTGGTTTGGGAATAGCACTGCACAAGACCGAAGCAGACTACAGAGAGTGACACGTTCAGCCGAACGCACAATTGGAGGGGGGCTTCCCACCCTCCAGAACATTTACAACAAGCGGTGCAGGGGTAAGGCTAAGAGAATCATCAAGGACTCCAGCCACCCAAACAACTGCCTCTTTGAACTGCTGCGGTCAAGCAAGCGATACCGGAGTCTCATGGCGAGCACAGAAAGACTCAGAAAAAGCTTCTATCCCCAGGCCATCAGGCTGCTCAACGAACAATAAACACTATGCAACAACCATCAAATGCACACAGCACACACATCCACACGCACACACTCACTTTAAACAAACAACACACTGCAGCACCCACTCTCCACACTAAACCTAAACACACTTTATATTTATTGGTAAAGGATTTGCACTACAACTCGTACACCTTACTGTAAATTGTACCTAAATTGTACCTCATCCCATTTCTGCTTTGCACTATATAGTATTGTATATTAGTACATTGCATAGTATATTGTATATTGTATGGTAACTCAGTTACTTCTATTCTGCATCGAACATTGTACATATGTCTATACTGAACACTGTGACTTCTATTTTTACTTCTATTTTACATGCTATACTATTTTATTTTATTTCATACTTATCTTGTCTAGCACAGTCTCTAACGTAACAGTAAGAAGCATTTTGTATAAAAGTATTCTGTACTTCTGTATGACAACTATTAAAGAAACTTGAAAAACTAGTAGTGTATATAGGGTGTAGTAGTGTATATAGGGTGTAGTAGTGTATATAGAGTGTAGTAATGTATATAGGGTGTAGTAGTGTATATATGGTGTAGTAGTGTATATAGGGTGTAGTAGTGTATAGTGTAGTAGTGTATATAGGGTGTAGTAGTGTATATAGGGTGTAGTAGTGTGTATATGGTGTAGTAGTGTATATATGGTGTAGTAGTGTATATAGGGTGTAGTAGTGTATATAGGGTGTAGTAGTGTGTATATGGTGTAGTAGAGTATATATGGTGTAGTAGTGTATATAGGGTGTAGTAATGTATATAGGGTGTAGTAGTGTATATAGGGTGTAGTAGTGTATATAGGGTGTAGTAGTGTATATAGGGTGTAGTAGTGTATATATGGTGTAGTAGTGTATATATGGTGTAGTAGTGTATATAGGGTGTAGTAGTGTATATATGGTGTAGTAGTGTATATAGGGTGTAGTAATGTATATAGGGTGTAGTAGTGTATATAGGGTGTAGTAATGTATATAGGGTGTAGTAGTGTATACAGGGTGTAGTAGTGTATATAGGGTGTAGTAGTGTATATAGGGTGTAGTAGTGTATATATGGTGTAGTAGAGTATATAGGGTGTAGTAGTGTATATAGGCTATAGTAGTGTATAGAGTGTAGTAGTGTATATGGTGTAGTATTTATGTAAGGTGTAGTAGTGTGTAGTGTGTAGTATGTAAAGTGTAGTAGTGTGTAGTGTGTAGTATGTAAAGTGTAGTAGTGTGTAGTGTGTAGTATGTAAAGTGTAGTAGTGTATACTATAGGGTGCAGTACTTGGCTCTGTGCAGGATGTTGATGTGGTCGCTGGGCTGCATCAGCTGTCCGTTCCTGTACCAGCGGCCGGGGACGTTGCCGGGGGAGATCTCGCAGCTCAGCTGCAGGGGCTGACCCAACAGAACCGTGATGTCCAGCAGGTCCTGGTGGATCTTCAGGGGCTTCACTGGAGAGAGAGAGAGAGAGAGAGAGAGAGAGAGAGAGAGGAGAGAGAGAGAGGAGAGAGAGAGAGAGCGAGAGAGAGAGGGGAGAGAGAGAGAGAAGGGGAGGCAGAGAGAGGAGAGAGAGAAGGGGAGGCACAGAGAGTATGAGAAAACAGAGGCCAAGAGAGAGACAGAGGGAGAGAAAGAGAGAGAGAGAGAATACGTAGAAGATGCATATTGAAATCAAACCACAGATAGAATAGACAATGAATAATGTTCCCTGCTCGTAAACAGGGAGGTTAGAGAGCTACGTACAGTCAACCTGTACGTGGGCCTCGGAGGTGCCTCCAGTAGCCATGATGGAGTACGAGCCGGTGTCCTCCTTCGAGGCGTCATCGATGATCAGGGAGTGTTTGGTTCCCTCGACTTTGACACGGTACCGAGAACGCACTCCTGTCGGAACCTCCACACCGTTCTTCATCCTGAAAGGGGCAGAGGGGAAAGTATATAGTCAGAGGCTCAAGCAAATTCAATATTCTGTCTCCGAATAGATTTTGGAACTTTTTTGAGAGCTTTTAAAAGCCTGTACTTTTTACATTTACATTTACATTACATTTACATTTAGTCATTTAGCTGACACTTTTATCCAAAGCGACTTAGATTGTGAACAACAAGTCAGCAGGAGGTGTACAACTCTGGCAGCTAAGGGTCAGTGGCAAATGGACATATTAGCATAGTAGGTAGTAGTATATGGATAGTAGCATAGTACATACATATTAGCATAGTAGACAGTAGTATAGACATAGTAGCAAAGTACATAATAGTAAAACACAGTAAGAAGGTTCGTTTTTTCTTTTTTTTTCTTTTATATTGATTGGAGATTTGTGTTTTAGTCGACGGTGAAAAGTTGGGCGGGTTTCAGCTGTCCTGACTGCGGTGGGAAGTTCGAACAGGAGTGGGTCGTCTGGCACTAGCTAGGATTGAAGCCTCATTGAACTGCTTAACCCTTTCACTGCCACACGACAGAAGGTCTTTACTATCACACAACCGACGGCGATGCTCCATCATTAGCATCATTAGCTCCGTCGGTTGTGTGATAGTAAAGGCTAACCTTCTGTATTGTCACAGTAAAGGGTTAACCGGCTGTCGTGTGGCAGTGAAAGGCTTAAGAGACTCTCTGCGTACCAGGCAGATGAATACCGGAGATCCGCAGTCATACTGGATATTGCGCAGAAGATTCAAGCCGTGATAAATCGTGTTTAAAGTCAAATTTGGGGCGGCCAGAAGATGCAGAGCGCAGGGGTCTTGAGGGTGTGTGAGGGTAACTGAGTCACTATTTACTTACGTTTAAGCTTTTACTTGAGTATGTTTTAGTGGTAGACAGAAGTAGTAGTGAGTACAATGAGGTAATTTACAGTAAAACACATGAATTGTGTGTGTGTGTGTGTGTGTGTGTGTGTGTGTGTGTGTGTGTGTGTGTGTGTGTGTGTGTGTGTGTGTGTGTGTGTGTGTGTGTGTGTGTGTGTGCGTGTGCGTGCGTGCGTGCATGCATGTGTGTGTGTGCGTGTGTGTGTGTGGTGGTAGTGGTGGGTGACCTCAGAGCAGACCAAAGGCAAGTGAACAACAAGCACAAAGTTAATAACTGTAATAATATTTAAATCTGCAAATTTGCGAATCTGCGAATTTAAATCTGTATTACATAACTTCCTACAAGAAGAATGTCGCTGCGTTCTGTAGTCGGGTCCCAACTGAAAAACTGCAAAATTACTGTATTACCCTGTATTTTACTGTCGTACACTTTTACTATTATGTAGACTATTCTGTTTTGTGTTTTTGTGTTTACATGTGATGTATTGTATATTGTATACATGCACTTTTATTATGTTCTTGTGTGATGTATCGCACATTTTATTGCTGTCTGATATATTGCAAATGTTATTGCTGTCATCTTGACCAGGTCTCCCTTGCAAAAGAGATATTGTATCTCAATGGGACTTCCTGGTTAAATAAAGGTTAAATAAAAAAATTATATAATGAATAATGAATCATACCATTTAACCTGAGCACCTTCCTCAGACACCTCACACTCCAGCTCGATCCTCTCGTTCACCGTGGTCTTCACCGGCTCAATCTGCTTCACTATCTTAACCGGTAACTCTGTCGGGCGGAAGATGTTGAAAAAAAGAATAATGTGGGTAATAATAATAATAATAATAATAATAATAATAATAATAATAATAATAATAATAATAATAATAATAATAATAATAATAATAATAATAATAATAATAATAATAATAATAATAATAATAATAATAATAATAATAATAATAATAATAATAATAATAATAATAATAATAATAATAATAATAATAATAATAATTATTATTATAATAATAATAATAATAATAATAATAATAATAATAATAATATTAATAATATTAATAATAATAATAATAACAATAATAATAATAATAATAATAATAATAATAATAATAATAATAATAATAATAATAATAATAATAATAATAATAATAATAAATTGGATTTAAAGAGAGAAGCGCCTTTCTCAGACTCAGTTAGAAGCAAGATATCGACTATGTTTACATGCACACACTGTTCCACGGTGACGAGCTCTCATATCCCAGTTGAGGTCTTAGATGGAATTACAAGCCACCGATGATAAATATTGGTTGATGATGTTCCAACTTCCAAAAAATAAAAGTTCTGAACATGTTATCTTATTAGATAAGACAGATGATGTATATGTATTTCTTATTGCAGATGTTGACAACGTTTTCCACTGAGGACATCATTTGCAGTTGAAAGAAGGTAATAAAAAGTATTACAATATGGTGATTCTCTAGTTGGTGATAATATGGTGTTGTGGGCCTCTCTGGTGATTCTCTAGTTGGTGATAATATGGTGTTGTGGGACCTCTGATTCTCTAGTCTGGTGATAATATGGTGTTGTGTGGCCTCTCTGGTGATTCTCTAGTTGGTGATAATATGGTGTTGTTGGCCTCTCTGGTGATTCTCTAGTTGGTGATAATATGGTGTTGTGTGGCCTCTGATTCTCTAGTCTGGTGATAATATGGTGTTGTGTGGCCTCTGATTCTCTAGTCTGGTGATAATATGGTGTTGTGGGACCTCTGATTCTCTAGTCTGGTGATAATATGGTGTTGTGGGCCTCTCTGGTGATTCTCTAGTTGGTGATAATATGGTGTTGTTGGCCTCTCTGGTGATTCTCTAGTTGGTGATAATATGGTGTTGTTGGCCTCTCTGGTGATTCTCTAGTTGGTGATAATATGGTGTTGTGGGACCTCTGATTCTCTAGTCTGGTGATAATATGGTGTTGTGGGACCTCTGATTCTCTAGTCTGGTGATAATATGGTGTTGTGGGACCTCTGATTCTCTAGTCTGGTGATAATATGGTGTTGTGGGACCTCTGATTCTCTAGTCTGGTGATAATATGGTGTTGTGGGACCTCTGATTCTCTAGTCTGGTGATAATATGGTGTTGTGGGACCTCTGATTCTCTAGTCTGGTGATAATATGGTGTTGTGGGGCCTCTGTATCCCCCAGGTATCTAAGGCTGAGACGATATGCCATTTGGAAGAATCGATAAATCGGGACAAAATTATATATATAGGAAGCAATAAATTATAATATTTATTATTTTATTATTATTTAAACAATAAATTTATGTTTATTTTGCAGAAATTCTTTGTCGTTGCCGCCGTCTTTAGTGTTACAGTTTCCCCATTCAAAACCACCACAGTGATCCTTCTCATGTTATGGTCGCTGGTCTCTGGATGTGATGGAGGAGTGCACTGCATATTGAATGCACAGTGCAGAGTTGCAATTCAACTGAATTTACATGAAATGGGGATGTTTTAACTAAAACATGCCACAAGACCTAGTATTTTAGTATAGTATAAACTAAAGTATTAAAAAAAGAAAATAAAAAATCATTTTTTACACATGCAAAAAAATCTATAAGTGATGCCACTTAGCGATTTCACGCAGTTATCGATAATTATCGATAAATTGACAAGTGGTCTCAGCCTTAATCTTATCTAGTTCTCATACATGGGACAAGAGATGATCTTATCTTAGTCACCGTGAACGGGATATTGTGTTATGTGCCAACTCCAAAGACAGAACGCTCGAGTATCCCGACTACTCATGATGAGACATCGATGTCCATAATGAACGCAGTCATTGTAGATTCAATTAAATCAACCAGTCAACATTTTTAAACATACCTTTTACAAACAGCTCAGTGGTGGATCTCTCGTCTCCGGCGGCCACAGCGTAGGCTGCGTCGTCGTTCAACGTGCAGTTGTTGACGATCATAATCCTCTGTGTCCCCTTCTGCTCAAAGATATACCTGAGGAGCGAGTCCATTAGTCACATCACTGGACACCCACACAAACTGTGGTGCATGATCCTGAGCAAAGTGGATAGGGTCAATAACACTTGGGAGGGACATTATGATTATATTAAAGATTTAGTACAATGAAAATGTTCTTCTTTAACAGAAGGGGTGTTGATTTAAAATTAAGCAAAAATGTTAGAACTGTTGTTGTTGTTGTTGTTGTTGTGAAAATTATGACTAAAGCCCTTTGATCTCTATCCCCCCTGGATATCAATTAAATCAATCCATTTCAGATTATGTCCAATTGACCGACCCATCAATCGGTCTGTCAGTTGTCAGTAGTTGTAAAGCTCGCTAATCCACAAACAAGTCGTGAAGCTAGTTTGCTACAATTTAGTTAATTTTAGTGGTTCAAAAACATCCACAGCAACTGTGACAAAACTGTGACCATTTATTTATCACCTGCTATAGGGAGGTGTAGTGGTTACGTCATTGCTCTTTCCGGCCGGTCCACCTCGCAAAATTGCAACGTATTTCCCCATTGCCCATTTCTAAATCGTCTCGTTTAAAACAAAGCATGAACATTTGCATGGTGTACCTTTCTGTGCGTATTCATCCACAATCTATAGCTCAACATGAAAATATTCGTAATTAATCGTTAAAACAAAATCGCAGAATTTTATTTCAACCAAAAATGCTTAAACAATAATGTTAGTGATAGAAGGGAACTCATTTTGTGCAAAAATGGAAAGCTTTCCAATGTTCATGAGGCAGAATTGTTACAATAGCAGAGAATCCATTTTCCCCAATGATAAATCCCTATACGGGTGGACCTCGCGGGCGGTCCAAAGTGACGTCAGACTACACCTCCCTATAGCACAGATTATGCCGGGATCAGACTACACAATATTTTTGTCTTTCACGATGGTCAACACGTCAGATTAGGTTATCATACAGTAGCATCATAAAAACAGTGTCTTGGCTGGGAGCACTATGGGTGGGCTAGATCCACAAAGAATGGATTGCACGGAGCAAGTTGCACCCTTACTTACAATTCATTATGAATTGAAAATGGGGGACCCTGATGTAAACAAGACTAAAGTCTTTCTCTGGTCTGCATCCCCTTAACAATTGTGTGTATTGAGCTGTACTGTATTGTACCCATTCTGCAATCTGTTAATAAAATGTTCATTCAATCAATCAATCTGCGCTGTGATTGATTGAATGAAAATGTTATTAACAGATTGCAGAATGGGTACAATACAGTACTCAATACATACAATTGTTAAGGGGATGCAGACCAGAGAAAGACTTTAGTCTTGTTTACATCAGGGTCCGCCATTTTCAATTCATAATGGATTGTAAGTAAGGGTGCAACTAGCACCGTGCAATCCATTCTTTGTGGATCTAGCCCAGAGGGAGCACTATGCGTTTCCCCCTGACAGGTCACCACATGCCGTCTAGGCAGCGTCTATGCTTTCTACAACGCAGTTGGGTTTCCGCGTTGCCGTTTTGCGCTCTGATTGGCCGAGCGCGCGCATGAGCCGCGACGCGGCCCTCAGCCAGGCAGCAATACTACGCTCCAGTTAACCTAATTTATACAAATGGAGTATTGATTTCGCCGTAACGAATCATTACAAAAACGCATAGTTGCAATGCATCTGTCAGTCGTACTTAACTATGTGTTCACTGTTGTGTTACTGCTTCTCGGCATAAGCCCCATAATAAGACCGTCTCTGGCTTCGTCCAGCGGACACCAGAGCTCAGCGATGCCGCTCACGGCAGCATATTCTCCCCGCTGGCGATCGGAGCACGGAGGGTCGTGGACCCGCAACGCAGCCGCGAAGCCGGCAATGCGATTTTTTATTGGTTTGTCATGACAAACCAATTACATAATCCAACATATGTGTAAAGAAACAACATATTCCAGTTAACGGTATATTTTTTTAATGATTCGTTACGGCGAAATCAATACTCCATTTGTATAAATTAGGTTAACTGGAGCGTAGTATTGCTGCCTGGCTGAGGGCCGCGTCGCGGCTCATGCGCATGCGTGCGCTCGGCCAATCAGAGCGCAAAACGGCAACGCGGAAACCCAACTGCGTTGTAGAAAGCGTCGACGCGTCTAGGCATGACATTCGCCAGGGATCTGGGAGGGAGTTGTTTGGTTTTGGACTTCTCGCTTTTGTCCAAAGTCAAAGAACACATTGCAGGAATTGTCACACGACAAGAAAAAAAAGGCAAAAAAAGGCGAAAACAACATGTCTGTTCCTTGATGATGTCATGCTACCCAACGTTCATGCCACCCAAATAACAAAATCGTGTCAAAATCTCCCTGAATTTGTGTCGTCTGATCCCGGCATTAGCCAATTTGTTAATCTCCCATAGCAACCGATCACACTGGTCCCATGAATTTGTTTACATTTGAAAGCTTCATGTATCATGATACTAACTTGACATCTCCTTTCAATGAGAGCCACGCCCCCCTCAACATACTAAGAGCTGGCTGTTCTCAGAAAGGCTGCACTAAAACAGTTATAACAAATCAAATGATACGTCTAAAGTTGAAGAAATGACACTCCTGACATTAACATTCCACAATGAGCTTTCTCTTACTGATCTAACATCATTGTACTGGTTCTTTAAGATTATATTGAGATATTTAGTTATTATCGTGAAAGGGGGGGGGGGGGTTGGCACTGCACACCCAGAGGTCAAACTGGACAGAGGTGTGGGGCGTCATGCCAGAAGGCTGTTATGAGGAATAGGGGGAACTGACTGGACAAATGAACTTACTTCCTTTGACTTAAGGTCAGCAAACGGAGCCAGAACAGAACCGGAGCACAGACGTGTGCAGGAAGTAATGGCAGAGCATCATAACAGCGATAGACACACACACACATACATACATACATAGAGACAGACAGACATGAGACATGAGACAGAAAGACATCATGCCTGGATGGGGTATGCAATCACTGAGTGTTACAACAAAATGGAGAGAGACAAGTGAGACATCTGCAATAACTTCCCAGATGGCTTTAACCTCGCATGGCTTTGTGGCTTGCTGCTTTCTGAAGTCATTTTAAGGCTATGTATTTTTTTTTACAAGATGGGTTTTGGATTTGGAAAATGGATTTTATAACTCTTTTAACGTCTAGGTTGAATCATTCAAGACTAGACTTCAATGAAGTAGGTTAGGCATATACTTTTTATATTTTCATTCTGGTATACTGTATTATATGCAATATAGAGTGTTACAGTATATCATGGCTATTCTATGACTGCAGAGATTATTTGCTATAATACAATAAATTATAAAAACTCTACGACAAACTGTTCTTGAGATACAAAAGGGGGGGTGGTTTAAGTATAGGGGGTGGGGCAAACATAGGCCAATGAAATAGGATCTCACCGCTGAGTCCAATAGTGCCACGCGCCCACTCGCGAGTCCCTACAACAACAAGCGGTTCACGAGATACAAAAGGGGCGGGTTTAAGTGTAGGGATGGGGTTTAAGAATGGGGGCATGTTTTCTTCTCTTTTTTTATCTCCTGTATCACTTTCAGATTGTCACAAATATAAAGTGCGTTACAAATTGAATTTATTATTATTATTATTATTAGTCTCTACTGAGTGAACGTTTGTGCCAAAGTTTAAGAAATTCCCTCAAGAGAATGGGACAGATGTGAGGTCACAGTAAACTTGACCTTTGACCACCAAAATCGAATCAGTCCAAGAGGACAATTTGTGCCAATTCTTTAAGGCGTTCCTGAGATATCGCATTCGCGAGAATGGGGTCAGACGGACAGCCTGAAAACAAACAAAATCATAAAGCCAGACTGTTAAAGACCTGTGAGGGAGAGGTACTGCTATTTTCCTGTACAGAGAAGGCGCTGCAGTTAATAGCAAAGGACAGTCATTGACATCATACACTGCATCTCCACCCCAAAAACAGGTTGTTGACCATGTACAGCCTCAGCAAACAAACGTAACGTTCTTGAAATGTAAAATGTAAATGAAATGCCAGTGAAAAAGAGCAGCGACTCACCACAGACACATATTAGATTTGCGAGAACATTATTTGTTTGCTGGGCATCAGCTTGCAATGGTTCACTGTGTAGTCTAATGTGTAGTGTGTAGTGTGTAGTGTGTGTGTGTGTCTGGGGACAACAGACAGCTCTCTATGTGGAGTAGGAGAGCGGAGGTCATGCAAGGTCACAGCTGGCCCTGATTCATACAGGCTGTGAATGTCTTTTTCTAGTAACTGTCAATAAAAATTCATATTTGAGAAATACATTTTCATAAATGTATGTGCCTGAGTGAGTGAGTGAGTGAGCGAGTGAGTGAGTGAGTGAGTGAGTGAGTGAGTGAGTGAGTGAGTGAGTGAGTGAGTGAGTGAGTGAGTGAGTGAGTGAGTGAGTGTGTGTGTGAGTGAGTGAGTGAGTGTGTGATTGGTTGACTGACTGACTGAATGAATGGCTGATTCAATTAATGAATGAATCGTTGAGTGAGTCAGTGAGTTTTTTTCTGTGTTGCAAAAATATGTGAACCATTGCTTTTTAGAGATGTGACAAAGTACAACAAATAATACCAGATGTATGGCAAGAAGGACAGAATGACGAATGAAACACATTTCATGAGAAAATCCCCAAAATGCTTTTCATTTTGTGCAAAGCTGGAGAGAAAGAACACAGATATGCTGACACACACAAGGGAAAAAAAAAAAAAAAACGTCTTACTTTGTGGAGGGACGGATCTCCTGTCCATTCTTGTACCATTTCAGGTCAACTGTGGGGTCGGCCAGATCCACCATAAAGCGAATCTTGCCTCCCTTATCCACCTGATAGGCCGGGTCCAACCTCTTTGCGAAGGCTTTCATAAAACAAGGTGAAAGATACTATTAATAAATACTATACTATGAAGCTGATTCCCAGTATGATCAAATGACAAAGTTGCTATCCTTTGTGGACCTGCTGAGCATTGCTTAAACAGAGTCCACAGTCCTTCCGTTGGAGGGTTTTCATTTAGCAGAGAGTCCATGTGGTAAGCATTCAAAATCAAAGTCAAAGTCAACTTTATTGTCATTTCTCTTAACACTTTCAGTGCCCAGCAGGGGGCGCACATTTAGTGCTTGAATGCCCACCATCCGCTTCAATGTTAACGTTAATATCGCCTAATCTATGTTTTAAATTATGGCTATGTGTCTAATCTGCCCGTCGCCCATCAATGACTCATTTTCCAGTCAACATTGTCGAAGCGGATTGTTTTTTTATTGGTTCATTTCCGTTTTATAGCATTTTGAAAAGCCCTCGTTTTCAAAAAAAAATTAAGAATTCTCTGATAAACGCCCTGTGCTGTAATATTCTAGAACGTTGTCATTTTTCGGCCTATTTATGAATCGTTTTCAAATAAACGCTAGACCATCGATAGTATATGTGTACGCATGCACGCTGGTGCCGCATGCTGAAAATCGATTCTCATAGTTCCTGACCACTCGCACAGTCAAACAGCCTGGGGGACACATATGGGAAAAGCTTATATCTCCGTGAAAACGGGTCTGATCATCCCAAGACTGGTAAAATAGATTCCTTACCTGAGATCAGATGGTATCCAAATGGATTATTCCAATTCCTGATCGCCATTCCGAAAATCGATCCTTTTATTGATCCAATGCTACGTACTGTAAAGACATATTACACGCTGTCCTGAGGGTCCAGAATGAATCTGATCGGCTCCGGTTACATGCGTGAGAAGTAAAATGTGGATTCCGGAGTTTTTTTTTCTCATCAATTTTCATTGAGTCCAATCCAAAAGGGTGCATTACCATCTACCTCAGCTCGGAACTAGGCAGAATCTGCATATGGCTCGCTGATAACAAACTATCATTACACATGGGCAAAACAGAGTCCATTCTCTTCGGTTCAAATAACAAACTCAGCAAGACCGACGGCTTCTCAGTTACAGTGGGTGACAATATTGTCACAAGGAAAGAAGATATTACCTACCTGGGTTCCATCCTAGAGGCTAATCTCTCCTGTGACAAAATGGCATCCAATGTAATAAAAAAAGTCAACCAACGAACTCGATTCTTGTACCGGATCTCCTCTCTGGTAAACAAGAACACCCTGAAGACTCTGGCAGGAGCACTCATTCAGGGGTACTACGACTATGCTTGCACCTCATGGTACCAAAGCACCTCAAAGGCGCTAAAAACAAAATTACAAACATCTCAAAACAAACTGGTCAGACTACTGCTTGACCTTACTCCTAGAACCCACCTCACCCCTGCCCACTTCGACAACCTAGGATGGCTTAGAGTAGACGACAGAGTACAACAACTTGCAATGGGCCTGGTCTACAAGATACACTACACGACCAAGGTACCCATGTACATGTCAAAATACTTCCCAAAGGTCAGCTCCACAAATCATGTCAAACCCAGATTCGGCTCAAATAAGGGACTAAACACGTTTCGCAATTATGCCACATCAATGTGGAACGCCCTACCCAAAGCTGTAAAGGAATGTGGATCACTACCCACTTTCAAAACCTCTCTCAAGGGACACCTACGGGAGACTGCAATTCAACACTGGCCCCTGTAAATATCCTAACCCAATCATTCCAACCCCCTCCAATGTACAGTCATTTACCTAGTATGGTTTTGTCAATAGTTCAATGTACAATTGTGTTTGTTTGTACAGTGTCTCCTCCCCCCCCCCCCTCAATGTACAGTGTTACTTGTTTATACAGTGTGCCCCCCGCCCCCCCCCCCCCAACCACCTCCAATGTAAATTACCCAGTATGGTTGTCAATATCCCAATGTACCCAACCCCCCCCACCCAACCTCCAATGTACAGTTTCTACGTCAAATGTATATACTCCCTTTTCTTGACTCCTTCTGTATCACAAACAGTACTGTATTTGCAAATCTGGTATGTCATAAATGTATAGATGTAGCAGTACTGACTATCTGTATGTCATGTATGTCATATATGTCTATATGAATTGAAAATGGGGGACCCTGATGGAAACAAGACAAACGTCTTTCTCAGGTCTGCATCCCCTTAACAATTGTATGTATTGAGCCGTACTGTATTGTACCCATTCTGCAATCTGTTAAATAAAGTTTTCATTCATTCATTCATTCATCTGGGAGACGATAGGGGGCGCTTTTTTCACATCTGAGCGCCTGGTGGGGCAGGCTTACCAACGGTAGACTCGGTTGATGAAATATGAATTCAAATCGCTAATAAAAAAAAGTTAAAACGAATATTCTCGTGATGGGCATTCAACCCGCGGGCTGATAACCCGAGAAATCTCGTTATGGGCATTCAATGTGTTAATGTGCAAGACATACAGAAGAATTCAATTGCGTTCCCCCCTTCCCACGGTGTATATAAAATATCTAATATAAACATAAAGTAACATATAGGACACAATGTACACACACAATATAGACTATATACAATATAAAAATAAAAAATATAGATATATATAGGGGTAAAAGAGAACTTCTAGCAGCAGTGGTTTACATAGTAAATATAAATAATGGCAGAAAGATTTTGTTCAATTACCGTCACTCTTCTTCTCCACTTTCTTGGTCTTCTTCAGCCTTCTGAGCAGGCCCCTCAGGTCCGTGATGCCGTAGGTGAAGGCGATCTTCTCGTACTCGTCCGGCCGGGCGTTCTTTAGGATCTCCCACACGTCCACGTCAGGGGCCTCCTCCTGCTTGGGCTCCCTGGTGGTGCATGACGGGAGGTCACGTGAGGGGTCAGGGGTCATGGTGGGCGTGCGTTTTTGCATTATGTCCTGAGGAACTGCTCATTATGGGGGAGGAGGGAGAACACGTGGGATAGGTGGCCTAGAGAGAGGTGGTGGGCAGGTAGAAGTACTGATAGGTGGCCTAGAGAGAGGTGGTGGGCAGGTAGAAGTACTGATAGGTGGCCGCCCTAGAGAGAGGTGGTGGGCAGGTAGAAGTACTGATAGGTGGCCTAGAGAGAGGTGGTGGGCAGGTAGAGGTACTGATAGGTGGCCTAGAGAGAGGTGGTGGGCAGGTAGAAGTACTGATAGGTGGCCTAGAGAGAGGTGGTGGGCAGGTAGAAGTACTGATAGGTGGCCTAGAGAGAGGTGGTGGGCAGGTAGAAGTACTGATAGGTGGCCTAGAGAGAGGTGGTGGGCAGGTAGAAGTACTGATAGGTGGCCTAGAGAGAGGTGGTGGGCAGGTAGAAGTACTGATAGGTGGCCTAGAGAGAGGTGGTGGGCAGGTAGAGGTACTGATAGGTGGCCTAGAGAGAGGTGGTGGGCAGGTAGAGGTACTGATAGGTGGCCTAGAGAGAGGTGGTGGGCAGGTAGAAGTACTGATAGGTGGCCTAGAGAGAGGTGGTGGGCAGGTAGAAGTACTGATAGGTGGCCTAGAGAGAGGTGGTGGGCAGGTAGAAGTACTGATAGGTGGCCTAGAGAGAGGTGGTGGGCAGGTAGAAGTACTGATAGGTGGCCTAGAGAGAGGTGGTGGGCAGGTAGAGGTACTGATAGGTGGCCTAGAGAGAGGTGGTGGGAAGGTAGAGGTACTGATAGGTGGCCTAGAGAGAGGTGGTGGGCAGGTAGAAGTACTGATAGGTGGCCTAGAGAGAGGTGGTGGGCAGGTAGAAGTACTGATAGGTGGCCTAGAGAGAGGTGGTGGGCAGGTAGAGGTACTGATAGGTGGCCTAGAGAGAGGTGGTGGGCAGGTAGAAGTACTACCATGGGAAGGCTTCTATATAGGTGAGCTGTACCACTTTGTTTTAAGAGAATGTCTCGAAACACCACAATTGTGTTTTGAAACCCACATTAAGCAGTAAAACCAAGCTGAAAACTGGTGATTGCAGGGGGGATTGCATTGAGGGTGTGCTGAGACACTAAATGTGATTTGAAACACCAGTTCTCTGAAACACAAAAGAAATTAAATCTGAAACATGGTATTTGCAAATAAGATTAGACAAATCCATATTTGGGTTTTGGTACACAAGAGAGGTTCTAAAGTCCAACACAAGGGTTGTTAATTAATCAGTTCACATCAAATCTGAATCTTCTATTTAATTAATTCATATTTTCATTTAATTACTATAATAATAACTTCTTTTGTGAATGTAAGTGACATTATTTAGTTAAAAACACAAGGTGGTAGCGTGATGACTGAGTTAACAAATGTATTTTGACTCAATTCAGTTTGGCGGCAGCTCAGATGCCATAACATTCAAAAAGGACCGACGTTTATTTCCTGTTGCAACATTTGCTATACGCAATAGGTGACAGGAAATACATTTGAGTCCAAACTGTTCCCTAGCAACGGAATTCCAGTGAAACCGTCTATAGACCTTTTAATGATTCCAAATACCACGTAATAGAACCCTAAAAGGTTCTATAGAGAATCATTAATTTTATACAACAGGTAGGTCCGACCACACATTGTGATTGGTCGAGAGCGTTACAAACAGTGATATTCACGATACACTCACGGTTAAATCACCATGAATATATTTTGTATGGTATAATTACAACTTGTGTGGGTTTCAGAACACTTTGACAGTGTATATAGATTTTCCAAGACCATTGTAGCCTAAATTCTCTGAGTCTAGAATAGACATGTCCCTATTAATAAGTGCTGATCTTTGGTTTTGTTTTTCTCTTGTTATCCCTTTATTTTATTTTGTTTACATATTAACATAAGCTTCCACCCCCAAGAGAGTTCCTCAGGACAGGTCACACAAAGGGATGGGCATGGTGAGCTGTCTAGCTGGGCTTTAACATAATACTATAATGCTGATATGACGTGATATCAGCATTACGAACACAGAGCGGGGTATATGACATGGATGCTCTGTAATACTCTAGAGATTTACATGGGGTTTGTCATCTAGCAATATCAGTAGAGGAAGAAGGAGCTATTAATGGGGGAGTTGGATACATCTTATAGGGAGGGGTTTTGACCAGGGTCAGGTTCTTTTAGTTTGGATATTGTTACAAGACTCAGGGGTATAGGATTTTGGAGATGAAACAAAAATGAGTCATGATTTTTATCAGTACTGTCATTATGAATAAAAAACACAGCGCCAAAGATGGATCAACGCAGACATTTCTCTCTTTACTTCTGGACTAAATTACTCAATAGATTGAGATGAATTAGGGTTGATATGATAAAACATCTGTGAAATAACTTTAAGTGCAGCATGCGTGGGTATGTGGGAAATCTTTCACAGAGGCGTTTTGACGAGGACAGGTCCTTTATTTTATTTCTCCCTATAAACTGGCCCATCCCTTTGCTTGATTTGTATTATTTTGTTTGTTTCTGTGTTCAGACATCATTACAGAGAGAGGCTCCGGCACTGTTAGATGGTGAATGTGTCCATGGGTATGTTAGATCAATGATTGAGAATTCTGATTAATAAGCATGTTGCCATGAACATGAGTATAGATCCATTAGTTGGCTGAATAAAGAACATTCAATCAGCCCTTTCTTTCACTGACATTTTCCCCCAAAATGTCTGAAAGGTTGGAGGTGAATAGCAGGAAATATTATTATTATACAGTTTTTATGTATGTCTCATGTGTTTATTTTCAGGCAATTATCGAGAAGGCTGAAATAAACATTGTGCGGTATTTGCCTTGTATTTCTAAATTGAAATAAAACGACAATGTAGCGATAACACTATTTCACGGCATCATTCCGTCAATGTTCCTCTAGCAGGTAATGATCCGAAACGGTTGCTTCTTTGCCTCATAAGGATGTTGTTTCAACTGTGCTCTTTCCCTCTGAAGAGAGGCTCCCCCCCATGCCGGGTGGGTTTATGAGGCAAAGCCTGTTTCCATCATCACGGATCGATAGGGGTGTAAATGTTTGACCCCACAACGATTCGATTACAATTCTTCAGGCAACGATTCAATGCATCATGAAATCTCTTCATTTGACCACGATGCGATTCGATGCGATTCGATACATTTTCTATCAGTTAATTCCCCAAAAAAAATGTATACACAAATGTGGCTGGGGGAACTGATTCACTCAGCATGAATGAACTATAGGTCAATACAAAATCTACCTATAAAAAATTAAGAATAATAATAAAAAAAAAAGGCGAATGGATTCTAACATTTTCAAATTGATGCAGTTGAATCCTCACCTTAGGATCGATGCATTGTTACACCCCTACTGATCGACGATAGAGCATCTAAGAAATGCTGCCTTTCAAATGAAGTGTTACCGTGCTACAATAGGCCAACACTCTTGCTCGTCCAGTTCCTAGAGCTACTCATCATGCTGGGAGGATTCTGCAGGATTGCAGTACTTACCCACAGTAAGGTCTAATGATCGTTTAATTACCTACGGTATTCTCACCCTACTAACCTTTGATTTCTGAATGTGTGGGGGAAGAAAAAGAGACAAGCCCAAAATAAATGTGGAATTTGACGCCAGTGAATAAGTGCCACTGCCTGCGTCTTTTCTCGACTCACTTTACTACGCTAAAAGCATAATCTCGTGGAAACCAAGAAAAGTTGGGGAAAAATCAAACCCCAAAACTCAAAAATACTGTGAGGGTTGATATTCTACCTCAGACTCAGGATCATCTAACTTATATCTGATCTATGTATCATGATTTATCTTAACATTTATCATATTGCAGGTACATCATATTGCATATGTCATCTTAACAATACATACTGTATGTTGCTGTACAGATTATGGATGTTGTAATACACACAATATACCATGTGATATACCATATGATGTTGTAATACACACACAATATGATATCAATATAATTTAATTTGGAAGATAAAAAGGGTCAATAAAGGTTGCAATAGCAAAATACAATTTACAGTCAAATAAAAAAAATGTATGGTGCTGTACAATATATGGATATGTTGTAAAATGCACACAATATACCACATCATAACAATATAAGTGAATTTGGAAAAGAAAAATTGTCAATTCTAGTAGATTTTACAAAATGCAAAAAGAAAGACACAAGAAGGCACCCAGATAAGGGCTTAAAAAGTATATATTTTTTTCTTTTTAAAGAAAAACGAAAAAGAAAAGAAAAAGAAAAGAAAAAGAAAAAAAGGACACCGCCCACTTAGGGTCGGGTTGGTATTCTCACCTATGTTTAAGGAGACCACTAAAGTCAAGATCGCCTGCATCTTCATGTCCTTCACTGCTGTTGTTAACAAGAAGAGATTAATAAAGATTTCAAACAGAAGAAAAACAGTTACAGGCATTTGGCAAAACAATGATAAAAGGACAACCCAAAGCAGTGGCTCTATAAGGTCAATCGGTGCATTAGCTACAAGCTAGCACACGATTGGAGCTTACAAAAAACCTGTTGCTTCTTTTCCAGTTTAAAGGAACACGCCAACTTTTTGGGAAATTCGCTTATTTTGTGCCAGTGTAGCCTATAGTTCCCAACAGTCACGAAATACACTCCAAATACAACTCCAAAACGTTCCTGTAAAACATGTTGTGACCTGTGTATTTACCACATGGAGAAATAAAAAAAACATTTTCGTTTTCTAAGCAGATATATATACTCGGAACAATTCTTTGCCGAACCACTGCTGCCTGGGCGCAGGGATTTCATCACCTCAAAAGCCCTGTTGCTTTTTGAAAAAGGGGCTTTTGAGGTGATGAAATCACTGCGCCCAGGCAGCAGCGGTTCGGCAAACAAATAGTTCAGAATATATCTGCTTAGAAAAATGAAAATGTCTAATAATTTTTTTTATTTCTCCACGTGGTAAATACACAGGTCACAACATGTTTACAGGAACGTTTTGGAGTTGTATTTGGAGTGTATTTCGTGACTGTTGGGAACTAGGCTACACTGGCACACCTACTTCCAGTGAATGACGCTAAGCTAGGCTAACGGTGCGGCTATTCCCTAAGCCTAATGCATGCACAGAGAAGAAAAGGGTATGTATCCGCTTGTCTAACTCCAGGGTAGATGGCAAATAAGCTAATTTCCCAAAAGGTTGGCATGTTCCTTTAAGAGCTCGAAGTAAACAGGTTAGTGTAAGAAGTACCGAGAGCTATATCCCAGACAATATGTCCACAATGTCTCTGCGATGTTGAAGCAACATCACTGAGCAGCCACATTGTGATAATGCGAAGAGGCTGGGATGCTTTGCGTTGCTTTCAGACACCATTGTTGGGAGGGAGATTTCAAATGCAAGCTGTGGCCTTTAATAGGATAAACACATTGAGTCGATTGGTTGATTTGTAATTGCCTTTGACAAGGTTAATGACATGTACAACCATCCTACACACTGACATGTCACAGTAGACATGTGACAGTAGACTGCCTAGTGGATTATGGTGGCCTAAAGGCCATTCAGGTTTGATGAGCATTTAGTAGCAAATTGAGTAACTTAAAGGGGAACTATCTTACTATTTCTTTCACTATTTGGGCAATTTTACACAATTCCTGAGTGAATTGTAGACTATATGGAACACATCTGTAAGTATTTTTTCAAAAAGGTTCATTGTTTTGTATTTCTAATCAAGTACTATAGAGCAGCACTTTCTCCCCTTACAAAAACAAAGCTGTTTTTGGCTGGGCTCCGCCCGTACTCGCAATGCGCTTTGAGTGACAGACTGTCACCCACCTGCACTGGCAGATACCTTTCTTTGGGGGAGAGAGAGAGAGAGATAGAGAGGGATTAATAAATTTTGCCGCGGGGGGGCATAATCCCACGGGACAATGCATTGGTAACTTGTTTCAAATGACAATATATACCCCCGTGAATATTATTGCACGGATCGGAATACGCGCTATGATATTTTGCAACAGGTTGACGGTGATACAGCAGTGCTGATACGAGAGGGAGCGAGAGAGAGAACGAGCGAGCGAGAGAGAGAGACAGAGAGAGACAGAGAGAGCGAGAGAGAGAGAGCCTCCTCCCAGTCCCATTACCTCTGAGTCGTTTTATATAGTTCTCTGGTTGATTCACTGTGTGTGTGTGAACAGCTGAAGGTCTCTGCTAAATAACCGCTTCCGCATTATTTCTACTCGCTGCTCATATAAACGTATCCCAGTTGATTGTGGGCAGGCGGTGGCAGATCAGAATTCTTACACGTCAGAGGTACGCGTAAATTCGAATGGCTTGGTTCAGTGGGGGAGGATCTGGTCTCATCTGAACTGGAGAAATGCGCAAAAATGAGAATTTGAGACATATACATGGTACAACCCCACATTGCTAGAAAACAATGCAAACCCCTGGAAAAGGCCATTTATAAGATAGTTCCCCTTTAAAAAAAAAATTATAATAATAATAGTAACATTATTTTTATTTATTTTTTATCTTTTTCCCCCTTCTTTTTCCGTTTTTCTCCCATCCCAATGTTAGTCGTTATGCCAATTCCCAATCCCCTTCCTGGTCGTTGCGCACTCTACCCCCTACCGTCGGTCTGGGAGGGCGGAGACTATCACATGCTTCCTCCGACACATGTGTACTAGGGGTGGACGGTATAAACGGTATACGGTATAAACGGTATGAATTTGCTCTACGGTATGGATTTTGACTATACCTTGTAACCGGTAGAGCAGCTCTAAAATAGCAATGACGTCATGTAACCACAGTGCGACTATTTCACTCGCATTTGCCCCTAAAAATAGATAGAATTAGTCATAGATAATAGATATGTGCAAACTGGAAAAAGTTATTTAGGAGGCTTCGCGCAGTGGCCGGGTCAACACGCAATTGTCATTTCATAATAAACACATATCACCACGGCGCACAGCAAGTTTCAATTTCAGTACCTGGCATTTTTAACCAGTGGAGAAAGGCAAGAGATTTCCCTATCGTTTTTCTTATATGAATTATTCTACGTTAATAAAACATACCTGGTGATCAACTACAGTTTGCTGTGAACATTATGATATGTGTAGTGTTCTGACGGCTGGGCAGCGGGAGCTGGATGCTGGATTTTGCGAGAAGCATGCAGCTGCAGAGCCACAGAGCGGGGCCGCTGTGCCTGCACAGTGCAATACTCCAATTCAGCCATTGGCAATTCAGCCGTTGGGTGGGGGGCGCTGTTGAGCGGGCCTGTGACCGGACCTGAAAGCGCCCCTGCTCTGCGGCTCTGCAGTTGCATACTATTGGGATTAGTTGGGAGCAGCACGGAGTCTCGACTCAGGACTTATTTTATTTGGAATATAATGACTGTATACGCAAAAGTAGCCTAGTTTTAAGTTAAAATATTATAAATCTACATGCCTTGAGGATGTCATTCTTTATATAGCCTGCCTATCAGGCAAAAAAAATTATTCTAACGGAAACACTGATACCGTGATATATACCGTTACCGTCTATGCTTCAAATTATACCGTGATATAAATCTTAGACCATACCTATTGTGTACCCCACCACTTCTTTTCACCTGGCAGCGCGGACTCTCACTGGGAGAGTGTAACGTGTGGAAGGTCACACTACCTCTCCCAGATCCTTTCCTCACTGTGCAGGCGCCCCGACCGAACTGTAGGAGTCGCTGTTTACAACGACCAGGACCCACCCCCGCCGGTTTTCCCACCCGCTAACACTGCCAATTGTGTTTGTATGGACGGTCGGCCAAGCCGGAGGCACCACAGCCGGATTCGATCCCACTGGCTCTGTGGTGGTAGACAGACGCTTAGTCCGCTGCGCTACCCGGCCGCAATAATAGTAACTTTTAAAGAAAATAGATACATAATAATTATTAGAATATACATTTTAAACTTAATTAATACATAATAATAATTAATGTAATAAAAATAGCTTGTCATTCATTTGTAATATATGATAACAATGACTCTGGTTAGATAAGATAACTGTTTATCTTATTATCCAGGTTTAAAAATATATACTGTATATACTACATTCAAAAATGAAATACTAAAAAACATGAATAAACATTATTTGGGTGGATATAAGGAACGTTACCACGAATGGTCAGAGATCCTATCCTAAATTATATAAATATGTTAAACAAAATCAACTATACTAGAACCCATGGGGACAAATTGTTTTAATATTATTTTGTTTTAATTTCAATCAAATGGGGCAAAATACTACTGAGGGCTAATATTTGCTAATAGGCAATAGCTTCTGGTATGAAAACATCAACCATGACCATTATGGTTCTTATCATTATGACTGTACTGTGCTGCTCTCATTACCTTCTTTTGAAAGCAGATCGAATATCAATACTCTGTGAGCCCTGCTCAGCTTCTGAAAGACAATACATGGAATACATGTGTTATACTTGTCTCTGGTACATGTTTTGCATTGTGTCCTGTGCAGTAAATGTATACCTATGAATTTAATGCAGAGTTGTATGGTAATAGCTTTGACAAACCTTTAACTTCCAAGTCAAATGAACAGCTGTCAAACTTGTCCTTGTAGGTCACTTCACACCTGTAATTTCCAGCGTAGTTGTCCTTGGCCTTGATGATGTGCATCTCAAAGGTGTGAACCTGCACACATAGGAATTAATAGAAAAACAACCACTATAGCATGTAACCTGGCAGAATTATTGTTTTTGAGAGACTGGTCTAAATGTACAGTTTCCTCCCCCTCAAATGTATATATTCTCTTTTAGAAACTGTCTGTAAAAAACAGTACTGTATATTTGTATATCTTGTATGTCATAAATGTCTGGATGTAACAGTACTGTATGTCTGTATGTCATCATGAATGTTATGAATTGACAATGGGGGACCCTGGTGTAAACAAGATGAAAGACTTTCTCTGGTCTGCATCCCCTTAACAATTGTATTGAGCCGTATTGTACCCATTCTGCAATCTGTTAATAAAGTTTTCAATCAATCAATCAATCAATCAATCAATCAATCAATCAATCAATCAATCAATCAATCAATCAATCAATCAATCAATCAATCAATCAGTCAGTGGTGCAGCTGTCGCTGGACCTGAGCCCATTCACTTAGCACTAAGGCCCACCCAATCAGAGGGCTTCATTTGATAAACTAACGAGAAGCCAATGGGAGTCAAAGCAAGATCACCCAGCTATAGTGGGTTACCTGTCAAATAGATATACTGTCAAATAAATACTCTTTCAGTTATGTTTGTTTATGTGGCAAATCAAATAGAAATAAAACATTTAGGCTTGTGGTTTTTCACTTGATAGGCCAGATATTTTGTGTGTGCACTGTGCGCTGTGCATTTCACAAATGCCAGCAACATGTAATGTAATAATAATAATAATAATAATAATAATAATTAATTGCATTTATATAGCGCTTTTCTTTTTCATTTTTTTTTTCCTCCTTTTTCTGTGTTTTTCTCCCATCCCAATTTAGTCGTCATGCCAATTCCCCCCTCCCCTGTCTTGATCGTTGCTCGCATGTGCCCCCCACTAGCCGGTCGTAGGGAGGATAGAAGCCCATCACATGTCCCCTCAATGCAGAGTCAGCCAGCCACATCTTTTCACCTGCCAGCGCGGACTCTCATTGGCGAGGTGTAACGTGTGGGAGGCTCACACTACCCTCACCATCTCCCTTCCTCGCTGTGCAGGCGCCCTGACCGACCTGTAGGAGTCACTGTTTACAACGACCAGATTACCACCCATCGACTCCCCTCCCGCTGACTCTGCCAATTGAGTCAGTATGACGGCCGGCCCAAGCCGGAGGCAACGCTGACAGCCGGATAAGATACCGGTGTCTCTCGCGTTGGTGACGAGTGCTTAGACCGCTGCCCCACCCAGCCGCCTATATAACGCTTTTCTAGACACTCAAATCGCTTTACAATGTAGGGTGGAAATTGCCTCCTTCACCACCACTGTAGGCCTACTAGTGTTTCACAGTCTATTGTATGATTGGCCCACCACATTTTATTTGTGCCCACCTACACTGTAAGAAAAAAAGCTGCAAGAAAACGGTAAATGTCTGGCATCAATGGTTACCAAATACTTACTGTCAAATTACAGTAAAATCAAATACATTTACAGATTACAACCTTTATTTAATGGTTACTATTTTGATAAAAGGTAATTTACTGTAATTTTATGGCATTACACTTAAAGTAGAAAAACAAAAGTAATCTGTAAAATAATACAGTGAATTCCCTGTGAAAAAACATTTATTTATTAATTTATTTATATGCCACTGCTGCAATGTTAGTGGAAGTCAATGGGGTGCGTTAAAGCATGTCTCTGAGAAATTACAACTTACTAACCATTTGGCAACATCATTAGCTATATCAGATGAAGGACAAAACATTTTTCAGAGACATACTAAATGACTCCATTGACTTACACACTAGAGCATTGTGAACTAATACTGACAATTTGTACTTATATCTAAAAAAAACCAAAGTGCTCCCAAAAGAAAACATTTTGGACTTGATCTTGACTCCATCTAAACTGGGACAGGGCTTGGTCTTCTCTTGGGACTGGGCTGATCTTGACTACACCGGCAGGAGGGCTGTCACATTATTTTCGAATTTCTAATTTAATTTCTAATTTACATAAAAACACGAGATTCGAACTTGAAGGGAGAAATTCGAATTTGAATACATTTTTTTATAAAATATATTTATATCTATTTTTTTTTGTTGATCAAATCCTTTTAATTTTCCTTTTTTTCCAAAACAAACAAAACACAATACAATAATAACCAAACATACCATGGTAAAAAGAAGTTGCCAAAACGTTGAAAATAGCTTAGACTTTTTTAATATATACATATTATTTTCTTTTATATATATATATATATATATATATATATATATATATATATATATATATATATATATATATATATATATATATTTTTTTTTTTTTCTCCCATTTTTCTATATTTTTCTCCCATCCCAATTTCGTATCATCCAATTCAACCCTCCCCTGTCACGAACGCTGTTTCTTGCCTCCCACAAGCCGGCTGCAATGTGGACTAAGTCATACATAGCACAAGTCCCCTCCGGTACTTGAGGTAACAGCAGTCGCATCTTTTCACCTGCGCAGCTCGATCTCTCAGTGGCGAGGAGTAACGCGTGGGAGGCTCACGCTGCCCCCGACAATTCCTGATTCTACTGCGCAGGCGCACCAACCGACCTGTAGGAGTCGCTGTCCACAATGCCCGATCCCCACCCATCAGTTTCCCACCCCCTAATACGGCCAATGTGTATTAGTACGGACGACCAGCTAAACTGAAAGCAATGTGGAGCGCTGGGATCGAACAGGCGATCCCAGCGTCTCTGCATTCGTGGCGAGCGCCTTGCCCACTACGCCACGTAGCCGCCCTTATATATATATATATATATATATATATATATATATTTTTTTTTACACTGAAATTCGAATTTGAATTCGAACTTGTGTACAATTCTGCAACGAATATCGAATTAGATTTTTTTTTGTGACAGCCGCAGTATAGGTCGTGAAGGGCACAAGATCTCAAGGATAATGTACTTACAAGCTGTCAGGACACAACATTTGTATATACCTTAGTGAGTCGGTCAAAGGTCTCTTTCAGCTGTAAGTGCTTCCCTGTCTTGCTGGCCAGGTCCATCCATTTCCCTTTGATCCACTTGACGGTGGGCTTTCGGAGGAGATCTTTGGCCTCCACCTTAGCAATGAAGTTGATGTCCCCACCTTGGACAAACAAAAGACACAGGATGGTCATACAGTATAATAAAGTAGCACACATGCTGCCACATGTCACGTCCAGCTGTGAGCATGTGATAGATAAGGGATCTCACATTACATAACACTGCTCTGTTGTATGTTAGAACTTTGTAAAGAAACTCAAAGTGTTAAGAGCGATGCACTGCTCTGTTGTATGTTAGAACTTTGTAAAGAAGTATTAAGAGCAATCAATCAATCAATCAAGCGATGCACTGCTCTGTTGTTATATTTTTATTGAACTATTTTACCACACTTTTTACTGTTTTAAACTGAATCAAACCGCACTTTTTTACTCTGTCTATTCTATTTTATTAAAAAAATTACTGAATGAAACCGTAAACAGAGAGGCATATTGGGATGCTAGATCCTAATGTGAAACACTGTGATTTACCTTACCTTGTTACCCCTCTATCTTTTTTAATGCTAGCTTATGCCTGTATTTTATTTTTTTTACTGCTGTGAAGCACTTTGAACTGCAATTTCTCTATGAAAAGTGCTATACAAATACAGTTATTATTATAAAGTTATTATAAAACAGTAAACCAAGTGTAGCAGAGGCGAGAAGGAGCCGAGACATGGAACTCCCTATAGTTACTTCCGTCACCAGCTCTGAGAAAATAAGCAGACAAGGGACTCTAAAATTGCAAAAACTTGGAATGTCATTCAGTGGAAAGTTTATATCAGTCACAATATACACACCTCTCCTTAGTGGAACCCTGTACACAATATACACACCTCTCCTTAGTGGAACCCTGTACACAATATACACACCTCTCCTTAGTGGAACCCTGTACACAATATACACACCTCTCCTTAGTGGAACCCTGTACACAATATACACACCTCTCCTTAGTGGAACCCTGTACACAATATACACACCTCTCCTTAGTGGAACCCTGTACACAATATACACACCTCTCCTTAGTGGAACCCTGTACACAATATACACACCTCTCCTTAGTGGAACCCTGTACACAATATACACACCTCTCCTTAGTGGAACCCTGTACACAATATACACACCTCTCCTTAGTGGAACCCTGTACACAATATACACACCTCTCCTTAGTGGAACCCTGTACACAATATACACACCTCTCCTTAGTGGAACCCTGTACACAATATACACACCTCTCCTTAGTGGAACCCTGTACACAATATACACACCTCTCCTTAGTGGAACCCTGTACACAATATACACACCTCTCCTTAGTGGAACCCTGTACACAATATACACACCTCTCCTTAGTGGAACCCTGTACACAATATACACACCTCTCCTTAGTGGAACCCTGTACACAATATACACACCTCTCCTTAGTGGAACCCTGTACACAATATACACACCTCTCCTTAGTGGAACCCTGTACACAATATACACACCTCGCCTTAGTGGAACCCTGTACACAATATACACACCTCTCCTTAGTGGAACCCTGTACACAATATACACACCTCTCCTTAGTGGAACCCTGTACACAATATACACACCTCTCCTTAGTGGAACCCTGTACACAATATACACACCTCTCCTTAGTGGAACCCTGTACACAATATACACACCTCTCCTTAGTGGAACCCTGTACACAATATACACACCTCTCCTTAGTGGAACCCTGTACACAATATACACACCTCTCCTTAGTGGAACCCTGTACACAATATACACACCTCTCCTTAGTGGAACCCTGTACACAATATACACACCTCGCCTTAGTGGAACCCTGTACACAATATACACACCTCTCCTTAGTGGAACCCTGTACACAATATACACACCTCTCCTTAGTGGAACCCTGTACACAATATACACACCTCCCCAAGGCGGGGAAATGAATGGGAGGTGATGTGCTCACTGAAAACTCAAAGCACGTAATTCACGTCATTAGCTAAACTGACTTGCAGGGGTGTAAAGTACTTGAGTAATTGTACTTTGTTACAATACTTAAGTACTGGTTTGGGGGATTTGTACTTTACTCGAGTATTATTAGGTTTGTATACTTTGTACTTTTACTCTATTACATTTCAGAGAAAAAAAACACACTTTTTACTCCTTACATTTAAAATGCAGACCTACAAAGTATAAAGTACAAATCTCACAGGTCCAACCATTTTAATTAGTATATTTTAATTGTTTATCTGGCCAAACTAACGTTAACGTTATTAATCCTGCGACCGCAGGTAAACAGCCAATCAAATCCCCATCAATGGAAAACTAACTCGCCCATACCTATGCTGATTGGTCCTTGTGCAACACTAGAAAGCGGGGATCTTTGATTAAACACCTGCTATCAGAAGAATAGACAGTCAGATCCGCATTATGCTGTGGTTAATATTGTGATATTAATATTCAGGGTACTCCAGTATTCTGTCTTTAATATTGTGATATTATTCAGGGTACTCCAGTATTCTGCCTTTAATATTGTGATATTATTCAGGATAATCCAGTATGCTGTGGTTAATATTGTGATATTATTCAGGATACACCATTCTGTTTTTAATATTGTGATATTATTCATGCTGTGATGTGAATGCTTTCATAATTTTTATGAAAAAAACTGTCCTGTTCTTTCATTTCAGCATTGTCTATCGCAGAACACATTCCATTATGGGCAGAGTGTATGCTTGGTTTCATTCCAGCCTTGCCTAAACACCAGCTGATGATTTCACTAATTGGTTCACCTCTTCAACTAACTCACCTGGTGCAATATATAGTTAAAATGAAAACTTGGCCCTTTAAAAAAAATGTACTTTTACTTTTTAGTACTTAAGTACATTTAAAAGTAGGACTTTTTTACTTTTACTCAAGTGTGTTTTTAGCCAGATACTTTGACTTTTACTTGAGTCCAATTTTGAGACCGTACCCATACTTTCACTTAAGTATAATTTCTGGGTACTTTTTACACCCCTGCTGACTTGTGCAAATAGCAACCAACTGCTTAAATATCAGGAATGTCAATATTATAAATAAAATATTTTGAAAATGTTACGTCAAAACTAGCCAAATCGTTAGCTTATAGCCTTGTTGTCTGTGAATTGTTAAAAAAAATGTACAATTCGTCATCAATATGCACCCAAAATATAACAGAAATCAACTGTGATTACAATTGTAATCGTAACTGTAAATTGTATTTTGCTTCAGCAAACTTTATGGACCCTTTTTCTCTTCCAAATAAAATTCTATTGATATCATATTGTGTGTATTACAACATCATATGGTATATCACATGGTATATAGTGTGTATTACAACATCCATGCCTTTAAAAAAAAAAGTTAGCATTAGCTAGGCCACCAAACATTAAAGCGAGTTAGCTATGGACATAAGGTTAGCTAATGTATGGTAGTAAATATTTAGTGTTACATGTTCCTTGCTCTAGTGCTGTACATTTGCTACTGTAGTAAGCCTAGCTAACTGAACCTAAAAAGTGTCCTGCTTTGCATTGTTGGGTAACATTATACCTGGATCAATGATGTCAAACTTAAGTAAAGACAACTTTCAACTGTTAAACAGTAATCCAGAACTATTTTATTGCACTGTAAGAAAAATCTGATTTTATATGTCTGCACTTTATGTGCTCATTTCATGTCTATTCTATTCTACTACTTATTGCACTATTTTACTCTGTCTATTCTATCTTACTCTTTTTATTATTGTCTATTTTTAAAACTGAATCAAACCATAAACAATGTGGCCTGTTGGGATGTTAGATCCTAATGTGAAAAACTGTGATTTTATATGTCTGCCCTTTATGTGCTCATTTTCCTGTCTTTTTTCTGTTGTGAAGCACTTTGAATTGCAGTTTCTGTATGAAAGGTGCTATACAAATAAAGTTGTACCATTATTATTATTATTTACTCCTCCCCCCCCCTTCGTATAATATCTTCAACCTTCTCCGATAGTGGAGCTGTAACTCACCCACAAATATGGAGCCTCCTTGGGGTCTCAGGGTGAGCAGGGTGGTGAGGGGGGGCAGGTCGGCAGGCACGACGATGATGGGCATGATGGGTTCAATGGGCTTGTCTAGATCCTCTGGAGTTTGTCCCTCTCCCAGAGACCACACTGGTCAATTAGGAGAAACATTCACACAAACACCCCATCACACAGAGATCTCCTTTGCCATTCAGCGGGAACAATTCAACAAATACAACAAAAATCATCCATAAACCCACCTTTCACCTTTTCGAGACCTTATATTCCCATAGGAGAGAGAGACACATGCACACAGGCAAGAAGACAGACAACATTATCACCACACTCCCAGTCCTCAGTCATACTTCATACAACTAGCAGAAGTTGCAACATGGAAAGCATAGGAACACAGAACAGATAACAATATGGAACATGGAACATAGAACAGCTCATTTCCTTGACAGAAACGAGGGTAAACTTGATCAATTTCAACAAAAACATATAGCAGGAGGGAGAGAAAATAAACATTGCTTTTGAAAATATGTCGTTTTAATGATCCGGTCTTCTTTCTCATTCTAAGTCTTTAATTATCGGTGTCACAGTGTGTCAGCAGTCGCCATGGGCCACATCTAGATGTTCTAATAGTACATTGGGACTAAGATGGCCCACAACAATAAACATAGCTTGATATGTTATATTAGTTTATTATTGAAACAAGATTAGGTTCCGACTCGTGTTTCATCCAGTCACATCTACAGCCAGGTCCTACAACTTTGGCTCAGTGACAAGTTGACAACCCTCAGTCAGGTATATTTTTTTCCAGATTTAACTTGACAGAATATTCAAATATGAAAGTAAAATTATTTTGATTTATTTTCTCATGGCAAATGAAAAAGATTAGATTTTCCAAAAAGCCCCATAGCCTCCTACAAGCAATGGAGATGAAAAAAGGAGTTTGTACTATGGCGTTCGTACTAAGCCAATCTTTTTCATACAGCATAGCATATAACCTGACCAAATGAACCTGAACTCTCTATATTACCAGCAACGATTCCTGTTTGGCCAGCTATGCGGGTGGGAAATGGAAACTGACTTTATCCAGAAATACCTAGTATGAAACAACGGACGCGACTCTACCATTGTGAGACGTTATTACCTGAGTCTTTTCTCGCCATGGCTGGGACGCTATCATCTACACAAAGACAGAGAGAGATTTACAGCATACTATGAGTAATAGTACTGTAAAGTCTATTGATGGAAGCAACACACATATAAACAAATTGGGACCAGCAAGCAATAAGAGATATCTCCAACAGCAAGCTTAGAAATTCTGTCACAATACAGCCGCTAATCCAAAACCTGGTTTTACACTTTTTTTTGTCTATTTCACCTGCTGATTGAATTTTTAAATTTTATTGAATATCAAATGGTAATATCATTAAAATGGTATGATACATAATTGCATCGTGATCAGAATTCCAAATGTATTCACATAAATATGAATTTATGTGTATGCAAGATAAAAGAAAAACATAGCCATGAAAATAGATGAAGTCTTACATGTCCTTTTGATTAAATAAATTAAATAAATAAAAATAAAAAAGCATGTTAATATTATATACGGTATTAGCAGCGAATGCTTGAAAACCTTTATTTTCTTGTCAAAATAACTTCCAAACACACAAAGAACCTAGAGTTAATAAACATGTCTCCAGCATGTTTCCTACATACAGGCAGACGGACATTCTGATTCAGAGTGTGGACTAGCGGTTTGGTCAAAGGTAGCCTATACTGAACAGTGATAAGATTAACAGACAGGTCTTACAAGGCAGGTCAATTGAGAGTTGCTTGAGCGAATTGCCATCGTCTGTGAAAGAAAGCACAGTAGGTATTAATCATTTTTTATAAATTTGTTCCTTCTTTTTTAATGATTTTTTTTTCTTTCTTTTTTACTATTTTTGGTGGTTTGAATAATATTGCAATGAATCCCACCTATAGAGAGGGACTTTCTGATATGAATGGCAGAGTAAAGTAGCCTACTTTATAAATCACTAAATGAGACTAAACCCTTACTTTTTTATTTTCTTTAATATATTTTCCAACTAAATTATAAAGCCAAGACAAACTCAAATCTAGAGAAACAATGAGTGTTCTCTTAAAGGGGATACCAGTACCAAATGCCAGTACCACAAAAATGTATTGTTATGACAGAAATCGGAAAAAAAACAATACTGTGGGTTTGTATGATGTTTTGACGTTTGTCTCAACTTTTCACATCCAAATGTGGTATATATTATAGTAGTAGTGTCAGCAATGTGTCACACAACGACAATGTCAAATCCAGAGTGATGGAAGTTCATCTGAGCAGCTAATGTTAGCTGATTGTTAATGGACTAGTAAACTGTGAATGGATTAGCTAACATTAATCGTCTAGCCGCACAAATCGTTAATGTAACGATACGTTGTTGTTGTTACCTAACATTACCAACTCTGTAGCAAATTAGCTAACGTTAATGTTAGGTTAACGTTAGTGACGTTACCTAGTGTTGGCTAACAGTTAGCTATCATTATATTATGGATGTCAACTACCGTTAACCTTCTGTAGTGTGGCAGTGAAAGGGTTAACAGCTAACGTTGTTACCACAGCAACCCATGCAGATAGGTTGGTGATGTTTGGACACACAAATCCGATCTGATCACTTGCAAATAAACAATGCGGACAGTTAAAGATCTGATTGAGAAACAAGGGATCAAGGCAAACTTATTTCTTCTGTCTATGGGAAACAACACTGAATGTTCACCAATAAAGACAGAACTGTTCTTGAACATAAGAACATTAAAAAAGTTTAATTGATCATTATTCCCCATTAAATGTTTCTAAAAATATATATTGACAATAATAAAACATAGCAAATACATGTATAATATTGACATATATACATTATATATGCATATACATGATGTGCATCCATGTATTTATCTCTTTTATATAATATATACATGTCAGATGTAACTGTCACATTCATACCTTTATTTGAGATAAATAAAGGTTAATGTGCTTGTAGGAATTGTTCAGTGGCATGTTTGTCCTTTTTCACATATATGGCATACATTATAACAGAATCAGATGTTACCAAAGGATTCTCAAAGTAAACTATCATCTGTTTTGAACTGTTGGCAATTTAGACCGCACTTTACTACCGAACACCTTGTCATTGTAAGAAAGATATTATGTCAAAAAAAGACTTGACGGTAGGTTGTTTCTCTCTGTTGAGCTGCGGGTTGTTGAGCCCTGACTTAGGGGTGAATTCTCCATGGTAACCGTCCTCACGAGGTGGGAATTGTTGAGAAGGAACTAACGATGAAGTGATGAGGATGGGTTGTTGTTATGGTTACCAACCTGACAGCGGTGGGGATGGAGTAGTGGCAGCGGCATCATCATCTTTATCTGCAATAAAGGTGTGATTGACACATAGACCCACCTATGAAACAACTCCCATATCCACGAGGGGCAGACCAACAAGACACAAGACTTGGCAGGCGAACAAGGCCGTAGAATGGGACAATGCGAGACGAGACAAGACTTTGAACGTAGCACGGCATGCAATTTTTTTAGATGGAACACGAGACCAAAACGATGAACCGACAGTTCCACAAGACGGGATCGTGCTCTTGGACCTTATTAACTGTGTCTGTGAGACAGAAAAGTGTGAGATGACAGTCTCAGCACCGCAAGCTTCTCAAGCAACTACAGTATAGAGACGCAAGCACAGACACAGAGATACACATTCACACGTGTTTGTGAGAGGAGGTGTACAACAAAATGTCACCGTTCAAGGTAGCTACGATCGCACGTTCACAACGGATGAATGTGACAAAGCCTACAGTAAGCAGTAACCACCCTCCACTTCCAGACAGTGACATTATTCACTACGATTTACACAGAGAGTGCAAACTCTGAAGTCTGAACAATTGCATTTTGGACTGAAAATACCATTTGACACCTGAGAGGAAGCAAAGGAAACATGAGTACAAGATAAGGAGGTGCCTATGCAGTGCCTAACGTTTGTCAAGTGTCATTTGTGGGATATGCCATTATTCTAACAAGCCTGATACATGACACCAGACATTTGTGCTGTGGTAAAAAAAAAAAAAAAAAGAACACTTGAATGAATGCTGGTGAGTGACAACTTGAAGTAAACAGTAACCTTGCATCCAAATCAACAGATGGCCATCCTGTCAACACTATGGATTATTGTGTGTGTGTGTGTGTGTGTGTGTGTGTGTGTGTGTGTGTGTGTGTGTGTGTGTGTGTGTGTGTGTGTGTGTGTGTGTGTGTGTGTGTGTGTGTGTGTGTGTGTGTGTGTGTGTGTGTGTGTGTGTGTGTGTGTGTGTGTGTGTGTGTGTGTGTGTGTGTGTGTGTATGTGTGTGAGACTGTGAGACTGTGAGACTGTGAGACTGTGTGTGCGCGTGTGCGCTTGTCGTTCCACTTGTATAACTGCAGCCCAGAATAAAACTCACATAGAAAGAAGCGGAGGGTGCCGACTAATGATGTACAGTAACATGTCTTATTTCAAACTACAACCTTTCTGTTGACCGTCACTGATTTTCAAATCCGAAATAGCCTGTTATTAAGTATAACTTTAGAGAAGCGTTCTCCAAAGTCTGCCATGCATACAGTAGAAGCAATAAAAGCCCTGATTGATAACGGCATGGAGAGCAAAGTGTAAACCAATGCATGGCCTCAATCAGTGGAAGTGAATGAAGTCCATAGGATTGGGTCACAGCAGCCATAAAGCAGCTAAAATAAACCCTGATTCAAACAGGCCACCACCCTTATGAAAGAGTATCATGGCATTTTGATGGCAATTTCAGTTTTACCGTCCACTGTACTGGCCATTGTATAATAATGGTATTTGCCATGGTAAAAGCTATTTATCACCATGGTTTACGACCACTTTTATACTTAAATAATACCATGGTACAATTCAATTGAAATTGTATTTCCATTATATCAGAGGCAGGAGGCAGAAGACATACCAGCACTCTTGAATTTGTGATGTCATCAACTGATTTTGGAGTTACTGTTATATAGTGTCCTAGGAGTTGTTCCACTATTCACTGTCTATGGAGCAGTTCCAGGACGTGTCTCTTGATGACCTCATCACTAGAGTCTTATCTCTCTATCATATTCAGATTAAGGAGAGACTTTTTCATATTCACAAATCGAAAACTCAGCTGCACAGCATTATAGAATTGACTGTATTATAGTATTTTCCCTTCAATACGTGGGCTGAGTAGTACAAACGTCTGCCCGCCCATGAATTAAAGACGTACCAAAGGTTATTATCTGAGACTTCTGGTATTACTTCTTCTCCATATTTCCATTACTGAACTCAAGTGGGGAACCTTATCTCAGATGTAACACTATAGTATAAGCTAACACATTTATAACTCATCTATGAATGCATTATGCTTGTGAAATGGGAGCGGAAGTGGATGTAGCCTATACTAATGTGGGGATGCGTTAGCTAAATGAGTGATCCTAGTTTGTACGTAGGCTTTCTAAGATTGTTGGAGAGCACCAGGATCCCGCCTGACAACAACACAACTTCTTGGTTAGCAATATTCCATATTTCACCAGGAAGGCTCTGAAGGCCTTGTTTTGAATCAGGTCTAACTTCCAAGGTGAGCTGTAACTTAGCACTTAGCTTAGCCCAGTCCTTGAAGCTGTTGTAATGCGAATGGGGCACTTTGCGTGCAGTTTGCATACAGGTGCTGTGTGCGTTTGAGTTGGTTGTGAACATGTTACTTCACAAGCATAATACAAGTAATGAATACGTGTTATTTTTGCTATAGTTTTGAAGGCTGTTCAGTGTGACTGCACCAATGGCTTGACCTTTTGGACCGTCAAGGTTTATTTCAGGTACTTTTAGGCCAGAGGTGCTCTTTTTTTGCAAGGCAGCAAACGTTATGAATTTGGGGGGGGGGCTGTGAAAATCCTAGAGACCGAGTGTCAGAGAGGAGTACTTACCGGCCGGAGGGGGCGAGCATGCAGGGGCCGCCTCCTTATTAACGGCAGAGTTAACGGCAGGCTGTGGTGCTTTAGAGCCATTTTCTACCGGGCCGGGCTCCTCGGCCGACTCCACCACCACCACCTGTACCGGCTCATGCTGGGTGGGCAGCTCTGGCTTCTCCCCCTCGGTCTCTATCGGCCCCTCAGTCCCTACGGGCTGCTCCGCTACCGCCGCCTCTCCCACTGCCTCTGTACAGCAAACATAGCAAAGCCAGGCTGGAGCAGCAAGCCTTCGAGCACAAGCACCTGGCTGGCAGCCTCGCAAGACACAGCTCGCTCGCGTGAGGTGTGACATATAGATCAGCTAATGACCAGACAGATCAAACTGTTACCATTTATAGGCATATCATCCAAAATGTACTAAATGAGTAGTGGTTTACACATTGTTTTCCATATATATATCAAAGAAGAGGTAGCCGACCCTCTTGATAAAAGAGCAGCCCAATCCCTTCCTGTTAAAGATTTTAGGTGTGGGAATGCCAGTTTGTTACCATAAGGACTATCTGGTCATGGCATATCTATAATCTAGAGACGTCATGGAAGCAGGGTTTTACGATCTCAGTCAATTTGAGTGAGATGACATGCTTACAGGCTGCTACACTTAACGTAACTTAACCAATTATCACACGCATTTTTGTGTACTGTAAATTTTGCCAAATTTAGAGGTTTCCTCTAAGCATGGTCTAACGTTAGATATTCCTAGATAAGTATATTGTCATATGCAGTATTAGGCTTATCTAAGTGTTTGTGGGGACTGGGGAAGCTAAATTACCTCGCTTACTGCATGTTTAACTTAATTTTATAAAAATATATTATACGTATGTAACAGATGGTACCGTGAGGCACAGTCACAATGGACTTCAAGTGTTGTGAAGTGACTGTGGCAAGAAGCGGTACTGCGAGTTAAACTCACTCCCCCCTAAAAGACACATAGACACATTACCAAGAAGTGAATTCACCTCTTGGTATAGCGGTCTGTGCTGTCGCCCGCGGTGCGGCAGACCCCGGGTTCGAAACTCCCTCGGGGCATCGAAGTCAAAAAGGTGACAATATCAAAACCGTTACATATATATAGTTAAATATCATAAACATGGAAACTAGGTAGACTAGGAAAGTCTTTAGTCAGGGGCAGCCCTATCATGAAGCATGATCATGCAGTTACCCAGATACTAACTTTCCAAAAATATCATTGAATAACTCCTGAATTAGGTTGCTAACTTAAACAACAGTTATCAATTAATCACATTCCGTGGAAAGACACCATAGCTATAATATTCAAGTTTCGTTTTACGTTTAGTTGAATCCGAGATATTAAGATATGGTTAAATATTCTTTCCAAAGTTATCCGGCTAACCTGCTAATCTGGCTGTCAGAAACACCCCCCGGCTGAGCCCTGTTCTTTGACACAACAGTAATACCCAAACTTCCAAATATCCCCCACTGGGATGCTGATATTTTTCAGTACCTCATACAATAGACCACTGCACTTCCGCGTTACATTGAGCTCATGGGAAAGAGAGCGGGGGGAGAAAATGTATGAATGTAGATGAGAGCCTCGACATTAAGTGGTTGTAGCTACGGCTGTGGGGGCGCTGGAGACATGATCCAATAGACTTTTATACGCCTGAGTCTCCTGAACACGGAGAGACCAATCCCAAGTCGATCGGCACTTTCTCGGCCTAGCTATAGTCACTTTTCTGCACCTACTCCCCAACTCCGCATGGGCAGATTTCCCACGGAGTCTCTCTGGATTGTCCAGAGATCTAGGTTTATCAATCTGCGCATGTGGAGTTCGGGAGTAGGTGCGGCCGGAAAAGTGACTATAGCTCGGCCGAGAAAGTGCAGATCGACTTGGGATTGGTCTCTCAGCCGTAGCTACGACCACTTAATGTAAGGCTTTCATCCACATCTCTCTCCTGTGATTTCAGTGTTTTGGGGGGGTCTGTCACACACAAGAAATGGAAAACAACAACAGTGACAACTTTGCAACAGCACAGAGAAAAAATAGGCAAGTGCATGCGTTAAGTGAACGTGCAGCATGAGCAACGTTCACAGAGAGTAGGGTTGGCTTTACTTTCAGGAAACCTAAGTTTCCTGTGAGTCCGTTGTGTGTACAGTATAACCGCACAACCATACCTACTGTACAGAACGCAAGTGCAAGAGGATTCCCAGAGTGAATAAAACCAAGATAACCGTGATGACACACACACACACACGCACAAAACAAACAAACACGTGATGTCAGTGGGATGTGTGCACAAGGAAGATGGAGGCCGGGGAAGTGGAGGGAGGGGTTGGGTTTTTGGGGGGGGGGGGGGGGGGGGCAGTGTCCAGGCCAGGGGTACCCACCTGGGGGTGAAATCTCCAGGGATATCTCAGGTATCCCCTCAGGTAGGGATAGAATGCCATTGGTTTCTGGGGCAGCACTCTCTGAGTATGTGACAGATATAGCGGTGGATGGAACAGCTGCTTCTTAGAGCACAAAGCTTCAGCATCAACATAGCCTCAGACACACACACACGTATGCACACACACACAAGTGCACACTCGTACACACGCGCACAACATACACACAAACTAACTTTATCCCAACATGACATCTCACTCCAGACCATTAACTCATTCGATAACACGCAGAAACCGGCATGATCAAAAAGAAAATAACAAAACAAAACATTTCAACATTCAAAATGTATATAATTAATAATGAATAATTACTTGCATTTATATAGCGCTTTTCTAGACACTCAAAGCGCTTTACAATGTAGCGTGGAAATGGCCTCCTTCACCACCACTGGTAGCACCCAACCTTGGGCTACAGGCTCAATGGCTGCCATACACTGGCACCCGGCACACGGCACACATCACACTACACAATGGCTGAACGGCTCAGGAGACAGGGATTGAAATCAGTCAATTAAGGGGAATTATGTCCCATATTTGCCAAAGGTGAAGGAAGGAACTTGTTGTAAATGGATGTAAATGTGTCCATTTACCCATGAATTCACCCATGTGTGTGAACCATCCTAGTCATCCTCTTAATCAGTGTTCCAGGGTCCTGAGATGATGAATATGAGAAAATACATTCTCATATTTATATTTTGGTATAGCTAGATGCTTTTTCATATTTCATATCTGCACCTATTTGGTTTAACTTTTGAATATACAATTGAAAATATAACCTTGCTAGAAATCAAACTATTTGAAAGAAGTTGGAGACCAGTGTAATCCCCCCACCTGTGACCACTACAGGCCTGGCTGCCAGAGCCAGAACTCACTCTGGACACAAGTAAAACCAGGGGCATGTTAACCCTGAAAGAGCCGAGCTCTGCCCCTGACCTACAGTAGCTCTGTAACAAACTAGTTTTGGAGCACGCCTGCATGGCTCTTCAACATAAGAGAGATTCCTAACTGACCACTAGTGTAACAGAGAGAGAATACAATTGCATTTCTACAGATTGTGTAGGTCACGAATGCACAAAAATGTATTGCATCGTAAAAAACAGTCGAGTCAAAAATGTACTCGTACTAAATCCAGACTCTCCTTGTCTCACTGCCCCTTTGCTTGACGCTTGCCCTAGTGGGGCAAACAAAGTTTGTCAGAGGGATGCGACAGCTGTGATTGGAGGATCAAGAAATGTTTTAATGTTAGTGTAAAGATCCTGAGCACTTTTTATGGTTATTTTATTGAAAGCCTCTTAACTTTTAATTTTATCTGCTGGTTCAGTGGCCTATCTATTAAAGATAAGAACAGCCTACAGAATAATGTGAAAGTGTGCTCCAAAATAATTGCAGTGAAACAGAGAGACCCATGTTCTCTCTGGACGGACCAGGTGGTCAAGAAGGGGACGAGCATCAGAAACCAACCTCTCCACGCTCTGTCTCAGTGGTTTTCGCTGTTGCCTTCTGACCGCCGTTATGACGTCGCGTTGAGTAGGACCAACCGCTACGCTAAATCTTTTGTCCCTGTGTTGTTGTTGATATGTTTTTGTTACTCGTGCAAAGCTACAATATGATTTTCCCCACGTGGGATCAATAAAGTTGTCTGAATCTGAATCTGAAAAGGGGTGTGAGATCAGGGTCAATTCTAACACGAATACAGAGCACGAGAGTTTGTTTCAGAGCTGTACCCCTCCGGCCATGCTGGAGCCCAACGATGCTGCTGCTCCAAGGTCAAACCCATGGCGTCAACAGACCAATCGCATGCCAGCGCCTCAAGTCACATGGGAGGGCAGAGGTGTACCAGCTGAGTCAACAGAGCGGGATCAGCTGGGTGGCCAGCGGAATGCTGGAGATTCTTAGCGCTTGGTCATCCCCCTTTGGACCACTCTCCGAAACACACGTTCACAGTAGTACTGTTGCCCCATGCAGCGCCATACATCTACACTCTTATTAATTAAGGCGAGACAGTTACCCCCGAAATTGTCTTTTTGCTTTTTTTTCTCGACGATATTGAGATTTTGTTATATTTTGCTTCCTTATTAACATGTCTTATTTCAAACTAGTGGCAATAAAATATCGAAAACACACAATTAGTTGTTTATTTTACTTCATTTTGTCTGATTGTGTCCATAGATCACAATTACAATACAAAACGTTGAGGTCGTTTTCTCAAAAACAATTTTTTTATGCATTTTACTTACACACAAAGTCTTGGAACTCCATACCTATACACACCAAACTTTCCACATTTCTTCCTATCCATATCCTGCTTCTAATTACAAAAGGGTTTGTTGATATATCATTCATAGCCGGGTTTATAGTACATTTTATATTTATATTATATATTTATTTATGACAGTAGACAGTATTTCCTGATGTATGGGCTGATGAGAGGACATAGCCACAATCCCTTCTGTGAAAAGCTTATTTTTGAATGCATCAACAAAATGAAACCAAGTTTTTGAATCTGGCATTATCCATGTTGGTGATGCGAGACTTGGCGATACATGCAAATCAGCGCATATTTAATGAGGAAGTGCCTCATTTGCATAATAAACATAAAATTCTGAAAATGTGCAATACATTTTTTCTTAGTTTTTATGTAACTTACATGACAAACTGGGAAAGTTTCATAGTGATATCTATTCAAATATTTGTTTTTGCCTATTAGGGGGCACTGTCTCACCTCAACACGTCTCTACTGGCGGCCGTGTTTGCACCTTCACACCGAGCTCCGGGGGCCGGGTGGTTATATTACATGTGTACAGAGCCTTAGGAGAATTACCATGTGCTTAAATACTTCAATGCAAAAACAACGTGCGTCTCATCATGCGTGTCTCGTGTTTACACCCTAGCAGGTGGCGCAAGTATCCCACGCTCACAGACTGAACTTTGTATAATCAGTTCCTTGTGGTATAAAAGGTTGAAAGTTTAATCAAATGCTGTGCCCCGATTGACATAAAACCCACAATACACACAGCAACTGTTTCGAGGACTCGTTGCGATCTAATTTTGAGCGGAAATGAGTTTGATTGAGTGTATTTATTTTTGTATGTACATATTTATATATATATTGTGTATTTATTTAGTTCTCTGTACAAATATTTGGGCATGTTAGCTTGGTAAATGTGGGCCCGTTGTTTCCATGGTGAGCTGTGCACTCACCATTATCCTTCCACTCAGCTCCATGGTAAAGCTAGGACTCATCTTCCAGGATAAGATTACATAAGTGGTTACATTTTAGACCGTGCGGCAACAACACATGAACAGTAGGAAGTTGTGCACTGACCTGGTTGGCCATTGGGCATCTCATCTAGAACAACAAACAAATAAACAAACAAAAGAAATCAATGACAGGCACCAGGACATACTCTTCCTCAATACTTTTGAACCCTTTTACCATTTCAGGTGTGCAATCCATCTATGAAATGACCTCATTTTGAGAAATTAACATTCTAATGATTATGTCACAATGGCTACTGGCCATTGAAAGCTAGTGATAAATTCATTCCAAAGAATTGACTCCTGAATGGGTTAGATAACAGTATAATTTGGGATTAATGTACAGTATACAGAGTACAGTATATTCAAATATGTTCTTGAAGACTTTGACTTAGATGGAATAAGTTTTTTTCTAAGCCCATGATAACTCAGAATACAGGTTGTTTTACAGAAATGTTTTACAAACATTACTAATCTAATCTAATTTGCACCCTCAACAGTCATGTCACACGCTGTCAGAACTCGTATAAACGGTTCAGACAATACATTTCAGACTGAAAAAACAACCATTTAACCCAATATCATGTGCTGTAAACAAAGCCGACTATGTTTAAACAGAGGACACCATAATGCAATCAAGGAGTGTGCCTTTAAACTCTCTTGAAACGCTCACCATAGACTTTGTTATGTCATCAACATAATCATTCGGGAACATTTTTAATTGCTGTTGCATTGTTGAACTGTCCCGTTGTCAGTTATTACATTTTCAATGAGCCACCCAGAACCAAACCTGAACCAAGCCTGAACCAACCTTTCAGTTGTCAGTGAGCCACATCTTGAAGTCATAAGGCCGGCACCATGCAGTTTTATTAACTGATTATGCAGGAGGGACTTATGACACACCATTTGTTTGCACTCCGCACTATCTGGGTGGATCAAAACCACTGGGTAGCAACAGAAACAAATGTGGACAGTAAACCTATTATGGTACTCAGGCCCCAGTGGATCAAACATCAAAGCATCCAATGTGTCCTTTTGGCATGCAATGGCAGGGTTAAAAAATTAACCTTGTGGTTATTAATGGGTTAGTGGAGAACTACCACGTGAGAGGAGGGCGGGTCAGACAAACAATGCCACCAATTGACCATATTCACACGGGTGGCTATTTTGCTCTTATGTGACACTCGGGTTTGGATTCCTTTCCCCCACCTTGGGTGGGAAGAGGGTGGAAAGGAATGCAATAATCCTATGACATAAAAGCAAAATGGCTGTGCTCAATTGTGCAACATCCTCTTTCACTGTCCTTCCTCAGATGAGTTCGAATGAGTGAGGTTCAAGATCAAGACTACACTAATGTATAATGCATATATCTGTCTCTGTCACAGGCTGATTATTCTTTTTCAATCTTGCTGCATTTTTTAACAGAAGGTATGTTGATTTAAAATTAACCAAAATGTTAGAACTGTTGTTGTTGTTGTTGTTGTTGTTGTTGTTGTTGTTGTTGTTGTTGTTATTGTTGTTGCAAAATGTTGACTAAAGCCCTTTGATATCTATCCCCTTCAGATCTATCCCATTTCAATCTGCTATCTCTGAAATATTGCATAATATATATGGATTACTCTGATTAGCCCATCAGTCACTTCTAGCCCTAGCATCAGCAGCCTCTCAAGCATCTATAGTGTCTAGGGCTGACCCCGATTAGTCGAATAGTCGATCGAAAGGAGCCGTAGTCGACTGCCAACCTCTTAGTCCAATGCAAATATATATATATAATATATATATATATATATATATATATATATATATATATATATATATATATAATAATATTTTTTTATTGTTTTGATCATTCTTTCCAAAAGCAAAGAGGTCTGGAAGCGTGGCTAACGCTAATGGCGCATACCAGCGAGGCTAACTGCCTAAGAAAACGGGCACAGAGGCACTGAAAGAGGATTTCACCCGTCTAATGAACACACTAGACTAGACAAATATCAAGATGTATCCATCAGTGGACCAATTGCATGCTTTCACAGAGGACAAGAAGCCTTCAGTCGACTTCTTCAGACATTAAGCACCCCCCACCGCCCAAATGGAATGATAAAAAAATATAAATATAAAATATTGTAATTTTTTTGCATTCGGGGGGTAGTCGACTACCAGTCGACTATCGGCACATTTTGGCCAATCAAAAGTCGACTATACAAATCCTTAGTCGGGGACAGGCCTAGTGTCTCATGGCCAGCACAGAGAGACTCAGAGGGAGCTTCTATCCCCAGGCCATCAGGATGCTCAATGACTATAACACTATGTAACAACCCATCATCTACACACACTGCACACACATCCACATGTACACACTCACTTTAAACAAACACTCACCTTACCACTCACTTTACTCACTTTAGACACTTTAACACACTTTATATTTATCTATTATTAAAGAGATTTGCACTAGATTCATACCTCATTTGCACCCTACCCTAAGTTTTGTACCTCTGCATTGTACCCCACTGTTACTCATTTTACTCTGTATTGTATATTGTATATGTACAGTATATTGACTTTACTTACTTTTTACTTACTTAATTAATAATTTTTTTTACTTACTTTCTTTTTACTGTATGTAGCACACTCTCAGGGGCTCATACAGAAACAAGCATTTCATCATAAAGTATTCTGTATTTTGTTGTGACTAATAATAAACTTGAACTTGAAACCAGGCCTGCCATCTGGCATACCGGGCAAATGCCCGGTGGGCCGACGCATATTTGGGCCGTTATGATTTGATAAAAAAATATATATATATATTTACAATATTGGGCTGGTCCAATCACATCTCTTACTAAGCACCCCCCCCCCCCCCCCCCCCCCCGCCAGTTGTGTGGTACATGACTGAGAGGGGGGCTGGTACATGCCTGAGATTGGGCTGTGGTACATGACTGAGAGGGGGCTGTGGTTGACTGAGATGGGGCTGTGATACATGACTGAGAGGGGGCTGTGGTACATGACTGAGAGGGGGCTGTGGTACATGACTGAGAGGGGGCTGTGGTTGACTGAGATGGGGCTGTGATACATGACTGAGAGGGGGCTGTGGTACATGACTGAGAGGGGGCTGTGGTACATCACTGAGAGGGGGCTGTGGTACATGACTGAGATGGGGCTGTGGTACATGACTGAGAGGGGGCTGTGGTACATGACTGAGAGGGGGGCTGGTACATGACTGAGAGGGGGCTGGTACATGACTGAGAGGGCGGCTGGTTCATGACTGCGATGGGGCTGTGGTACATGACTGAGAGGGGGCTGGTACAGGACTGAGAGGGGGCTGGTATACAGGACTGAGAGGGGGCTGGTACATGACTGAGAGGGGGCTGGTACATGACTGAGAGGGGGCTGGTACATGACTGAGAGGGGACTGGTATACATGACTGAGAGGAGGCTGGTACATGACTGAGAGGGGGCTGGCTGGTACATGACTGAGAGGGGGCTGGCTGGTACATGACTGAGAGGGGGCTGGCTGGTACATGACTGAGAGGGGGCTGGCTGGTATCATTGTAGGTCAAACCATTAAAAAGTTAATTTCCACAGCAGCCATTTTGGATTTTGGTCTCTCACAAATTTCCCTCGCCTTTTTTTTAAATACACCCCGGCTAAATTTGTTTATTAACCCTCCTAGATGACAAATCCATTGAGAAACGAAGTGCCACAGATGACCCAACTATCGTATCATCATAATATTATTTAAAAAATCCGGGCGGCTAGGTGGTGTAGTGGGCAAGGCACTCGCCACCAGTGTGGAGACGCTAGGATTCGCGTGTTCGAATCCAGCTCTCCACATTGTTTTTCAGTTTGGCTGGTCGTCCGCAGTAATACACATTGGCCGTATTACGGGGAGGGAAAACTGAAGGGTGGGGATCGAACGTTGTGAACAAGCGACTCCTACAAGTCGGTTGGTGCGCCTGCGCAGTAGAATCAGGAAGTGTCGGGGGCAGCGTGAGCCTCCCACGCTGCCCCCGACACTTCCTGATTCTACTGCGCAGGCGAAAGAGATCGAGCTGCGCAGGTGAAAAGATGCGACTGCTGTTACCTCAAGTACCGGAGGGGACTTGTGCTATGTATGACTTAGTCCACATTGCAGCCGGCTTGTGGGAGGCAAGAAACAGCGTTCGTGACAGGGGAGGGTTGAAATTGGATGATACGAAATTGGGATGGGAGAAAATATGGAAAAATGGGAGAAAAAGTGGATAAAATAAAAAAAAATATTATTTAAAAAATCCTTAGGATAAGGGTTCCCTTGATAAAGATGCATGAAAAGGCTGTATAATATACAACACCTGTAGCTCAACTGCAAAAACTGCTTTTTTGATTTGATTAGATTTGGAAATTAAAAACACATCATAAAAACAAATTATCTTGACCAATTTGTATTCCTGAGGATATCACCCAAAAGCATTCATTAAAACACTTATTTCCAAGGTGGTCCTCGATGGAAGACATAAAAACACAGCACATATAGCCTACTCAACTGCAAATTTTTGCTCAACTGCAAAAATGTATGCCTACTTAGTACTTATGTATTATCCTACAGGGAAAAACACATTCACAACAGGCAGCAAAGTTTATTTTCAGCCAAGTATGGTAATAAGGTAACTATTAGGATATATATGGTATGGATTACTTACTCTTATAACCTATTACTATCTGTGGTAGCTCTAGTCTCCACCTACACAAATGGTTTTTGTGCTGTCCATTGATCATGCACCTTCACATGGTAGGCACATTAACTGTAGGTCAAACTCCCCAAACAAACAAGCACACCATTGATTTAATTGCCATATAAATCACGTACAAAGATCTAACTATTACTCCTCTCTGAACATGAATATAAAACAAGAAGGTGATCTATTAACTGTGTAAACCTTATGCAATATTCATCATTGATATTTGGATACTTGAAATCTGTATGAACTGAGTAGTTAGTATCAAATGAAATAAGATGGAACAGCTCCATGCATTCATTGAATAAACAACTATTTGCTCATTACCAGTATGGTATTGTTTAAATTGTACAGCTTTTTGCACATATTTGTCAGGGAATTCCAACTATTCTGGACCTGAATGTACCAGTTAATTGTAATCATCTCTCTCTCCTTATGTCTAGTCAAGCCAGGTTGTGGAGGAGAGAGACAGGGATCAACAGGCTATAGACTACTTTGCCCATCCTGAGCCTGCTATGATGCAGATGTTTTTACATCACCACCCAAAACAAGATTCAGCCAAGAGTGAGTGAGTACACTGGTCCACTTGCACTGGTACACTTGTCCATGGCACTTACTACCCAGCTTTGTAGTGGTTTGGAGGAATAGTACAGTAGGTACGCATATTTAAGGGACCGCAAGGATGGTGTACTGGTGGATGGTGTCCGAACGATTATGGTGGGCCGGTCTGGGCCAAAAATGCCAGGGCCGATTTTTGGTCCCAGTCCAGCCCTGCTTGAAACTGTAGTGAAGAAAAGGCTACACCCGCTCAGCCTACCGAGAGTTGGCTGGGCTCAGAAAGGGTGACCTAAAAACACTTATCAAATGATACATATCACTTATTACAAATCAAATGATACTTCTGAAGCTGAAAATAGGATACTCATGACATTAATATTCCACAATAAACTATTTATGACTGAATTAAAACATAATGTACTGGATTAAGTAAAGTACAACTTGCATGACTTAGCATGAACTAAGTACAACTTCCATTGGATGACTAAAAAAATAAATAAAAAATAACCCTAACTAACCATACTGTCATGCACTTGTCCTAATAAACTAACCTACACTGTAGCACTCAACACTTTGATGAACATTGTTGCTCAGCTGATAGAGTTGTGCCCTTCCTGATGGCTTGTCGTACAGAACATGTAAGTCGCTTTGGATAAAAGCGTCAGCTAAATGACTAAATGTAAATGTAAATGTATTTGTATGTAGAAAGTACCCAGAAATGATACTTAAGTGAAAGTATGGGTACCGTCTCAAAATCGTACTCAAGTAAAAGTCAGAGTATCTGGCTAAAAACACACTTGCGTAAATGTCAAAAAGTTTCTACTTTTAAATGTGCTTAAGTACTAAAAAGTCAAAGTCAAAACTTTGTTTTTATACTGTCTATTTTTCTGATAGCAGGTGTTTAATCAAAGATCCCACGCTTTCTAGTCTTGCACAAGGACCAATCAGCATGCATGGGCGGGTTAATTTTCCATTGATGGGGATTTGATTGGCTGTTTTTAAATAAAGTTGCGGCCACAGGATTAATAACGTGTTAGTTATAAAGTTAGTTCGGCCAGAGAAACAAATATACTGTACTAATTAAAATAGTTGGACCTGCGAGATTTGTACTTTGTACTTTGTATGTCTGCATTTTAAATGTAAGGAGTAAAAAGTATGTTTTTTTTTCTCTGAAATGTAATTGAGTAAAAGTACAAGTATACAAACCTAATAATACTAGAGTAAAGTACAAATCGCCAAAAACAGTACTTAAGTATTGTAACGAAGTACAATTACTCAAGTACTTTACAGTACAACTTGGTTGGCTATAGACAGGTTTCTTGTTTGTACCAGCTGAACTCTGTGACTGAGTTGCCCCCTACAGGTCTACGTTGAGCTGCGGTGCTAAAAAAGTAGAGGTGAAATCCCTCCCCTTCCGCTGTAAAATATGTACGATTGTCATGGCGAGAGACTGATTGATTGATTGATTGATTGAAAATTGTATTAACAGATTGCAGAATGGGTACAATACAGTACAGCTCAATACACACAATTGTTAAGGGGATGCAGACCAGAGAAAGACTTTCGTCTTGTTTACATCAGGGTCCCCCATTTTCAATTCACCATAACATATATGACATTCGTGACATACAGATAGACAGTACTGCTACATCTATACATTTATGACATACCAGACTGTACATTGGAGGTGGTTTGGTGGGTGGGTGGGGGGGGTAACTGTACATTGGATTATCGACAAAACCTTACTAGGTCCAAGAAAAGAGGGTCTTGTGTATTACTGGGTTAGGACATTTACTGTACATTGGAGGAGGGGTTGGGTTAGGGTATTTATGTTACCTGTTTATTGCACAATGTTGTACTACTGTATTGCACATCGTTGCGGGCAAGACCACCCGCATTTCATTGTATACTTGTATGCCGTGACAAATAAAACTCTTGACTTGACTTGACTTGACTTTACAGGGGCCAGTTTCGAATTGCAGTCTCCCGTAGGTGCTCCTTGAGAGTGGTTTTAAAAGTGGGTAGTGATTCACATTCCTTTACAGCTGTGGGTAGGGCGTTCCACATTGATGTGGCATAATTGTGAAACGTGTTTAGTCCCTTGTTTGAGCCGAATCTGGGTTTAACATTTGTGGAGCTCCCTCTGGTGTTGTGATCGTGGTATTCACTGACCTTTGGGAAGTATTTTGACATGTACATGGGTACCTTAGTCGTGTAGTGTATCTTGTAGACCAGGCCCATTGCAAGTTGCTGTACTCTGTCGTCTACTCTAAGCCATCCTAGGTTGTCAAAGTGGGCAGGGGTGAGGTGGGTTCTAGGAGTAAGGTCAAGCAGACAAATAATTGTTTGTTCCCGGTTCAATTGTGCCATGAGGTACACATATATGTTGTTTGTCAATTTAACTCTTCTGCCCCCTTAGCGACTATTTTGTGTTTTTTGCCTATCTTTTTTTGTGTTTCTGTGTACAACGATGGCTGTGTTGATTATTATGTCATGAAATTGTGTCCGTTTGCTTATTTTCCATATATTCACAGAATTTGAAAAGATTCGATTTTGAAACCCTCTAACACAAAAGTTAACAATATTAGCTTTCAAACCGTTCATAGTGGTTTATTTCTTGCCATTAGGGGGTTAGGGTTAGGGTTAGGGTTAGGGTTAGGGTTAGGGTTACCCAGACAGAAAGATTAGGAGAAGGTAAAATCTCATCCCTGTGCCCGTGCCCACCCCAACACTTGCTCAACAGTCCCCTAACCCAGTGTTTCTCAAAGTGGGGGGCGCGCCCCCCAGGGGGGGCGCAGAGGCATGACAGGGGGGGCCTTGAGATTTATATAAAAAAAAAAAAAAATGGATTACAGAAAATTATCACTAAAGTGCTATCTGTTGCAGCTGCACTGTTCTCCATGAAAATACCATTTCTCAAAATCTGAAAATCATTATTTAATAAAACACAGAAAAGGATCACCAAGTTACTCTGGATAAAAAAAAACTTTACAGACAACATTGAGACAAAGCTTCCTGACACATCTCCATCCAAACTCTTGGAAGAACTCTTTGAAATCTCATCTGATACCACCTGGAGAGCTAGTTTCAGAGTGTGGTGCTGACTGCTGAGTACCAAGTATCTCATGATGCAGCAGTTAAGGTGTTGATACCATTCAGCACCACATACAGTATCTGTGTGAAGCTGGCTTTTCATCCATGACAGCTCTGAAAACAAAATATAGGGCCAAGTTGAGCCTTGAGGATGACATGCGTGTTGCCTTGTCATAGACTGACAGCAATAAAGACTGTTTGCTTATTTCCTATGTTCGCTTTGTAAATTCCCAGTCACTGAGTGAAGATCTGCTGTTTTGCAATTATGTCAAAAACAGAGCGACAGCAAAAACAGAGCTCTTCAAAATTATTGATAGTTACCTGACAGAACATGGACTGAAATGGGAGAACTGTGTGGGCTTTTGCTCTGACGGTGCGCAGGCCATGGCAGGGAAAAGGAGGGGGCTACAGGCACTCATCAAGGGGGTCTCGCCAAACGCGCAATGGACGCACTGTAAATTCACAGAGGCGCTAGCGTCAAGACAGTTGATGTTACAAGATGTCTATATTTTTTTAAAAGCAGTCTTTGAGTGTGTATTGGACTGTATTGTTATGTTGTTGCACAATTGCACAGTTGTAAAGTGGTTGCACAATTTGAAAGGTCACGATATTGGTGTTATTTCAATACATTTAAACATGGCCCATTTCATGATTATTTTGTTGGGGCGAGGGGGGGAGGGGGGCCCAAAATATTTTGGTCCGACAGAAAAAGTTTGAGAAGCACTGCCTAACCTAACCCCAACCCCAACCCTAACCCTAACCCCAACCCTAACCCTAACCCTAACCCTAACCATAACCCTACAAACGGAAATATTTGGAATCTTTGATAGATATGTTGAGTTAGGTTCATAGTGGTATTCATGAAAAAAGAATTGGAACAAAATATTACAATTTTTTTATGACCTTGAACGTGATGCAATCTTTTCATGCACTAACGTGACAACTCTGTCAGTTACTTAACAAGGCACAAGGGTTAAAAGATAATTTGTCAGGTAACGTTATGTAATGTTATTGATAACTTGCGATCAACTTTCTTGAATTATCTTTTAAATGGAAAAACAAACATGTGTAATTCAAGGCACTATTCAAATGGGATCAAAATATAATTTGTCTCTGGTCGTTGACTACCGTGCATATTCTTTCAGAAGTAAAGGTCCCATTGAGCTGTACTGTATTGTACCCATTCTGCAATCTGTTAATAAAATGTTCAATCAATCAATCAAACCACGGGGGATAGCGGGATGGAAGGGACCACGGCAATGGATTGATGCCATTTAGCCAAATCAGCATGGCTGTGTGTGTGTGTGTGTGTGTGTGTGTGTGTCACCATTTACATAGCTTTGGCATGGATTGATTGTTTAGATCGACGATAGCATGGCTAACAAATGCAAATATATTGTAGTCTCTGCCCCATTGTTCTGACCAGGATTATGTTCCTTTTAGCCTCCTTGATGCAAATATGTCTGCCATGGATGAGAAACCTGTCTATTAGCATAGCCTTTTTCTGTCAGGCCCCCCTTTGGCGGACCAAAAAATGTTTGCCCCCCCCCCCCTCGCCCCAACAAAATAGTCATGAAATGAGCCATGTTTAAATTTATTGAAATAACACCAATATCGTGACCTTTCAAATTGACAACACCTTCCCTCGCGAGAGCCACCTTGCCTCGCTGTGAAACAGCACTGCAGTATAGTCAGCTCCCATCTCCTCACACAGCGCAGAGAACAGGCGCGCTTTCAGGGGTCGGGTTTTGATGAAATTTACCACGTTTATAACTTCTGTCAAAACCTCATTCAGCATTCAGCTGTCTTGACGCTGGCGCCTCTCTGTGAATATACAGTGCGTCCATTGCGCGTTTGGCGAGACCCCCTTGATGAGCGCCTGTAGCCCCCTCCTTTTCCCTGCCATGGCCTGCGCACCGTCAGAGCAAAAGCCCACACAGTTCTCCCATTTCAGTCCATGTTCTGTCAGGTAACTGTCAATAATTTTGAAGAGCTCATCAGCTGTCGCTCTGTTTTTGACATATTTGCAAAACAGCAGATCTTCACTCAGTGACTGGGAATTTACAAAGCGAACATAGGAAATAAGCAAACAGTCTTTATTGCTGTCAGTCTTTGACAAGGCAACACGCATGTCATCCTCAAGGCTCAACTTGGCCCTATATTTTGTTTTCAGAGCTGTCATGGATGAAAAGCCAGCTTCACACAGATATGTGGTGCTGAATGGTAACCTTAACTGCTGCATCATGAGATACTTGGTACTCAGCACCACACTCTGAAACTAGCTCTCCAGGTGGTATCAGATGAGATTTCAATGAGTTCTTCCAAGAGTTTGGATGGAGATGTGTCAGGAAGCTTTGTCTCAATGTTGTCTGTAAAGTTTTTTTTTATCCAGAGTAACTTGGTGATCCTTTTCTGTGTTTTATTAAATAATGATTTTCAGATTTTGAGAAATGGTCAAACTTATCCAAATATGGTATTTTCATGGAGAACAGTGCAGCTGCAACAGATAGCACTTTAGTGATAATTTTCTGTAATCCAATTATTATTATTTTTTTTTTTTTATCTCAAGGCCCCCCCTGTCATGCCTTTGCGCCCCCCCTGGGGGGCGTGCCCCACACTTTGAGAAACACTGGCCTAAACTAACTACAACTGCCATTGATGGATATTAGCATGAACTATATAGCCTACAACTGCCATTGATGGCTGTTAGCATGAACTATGTAGCCTACAACTGCCATTGATGGATATTAGCATGAACTATGTAGCCTACAACTGCCATTGATGGCTGTTAGCATGAACTATGTAGCTTACAACTGCCATTGATGGCTATTATTAGGAGCTTCTATCCCCAGGCCATCAGGATGCTCAACGACAATGACACTATGTAACAAAACATCAACTACACTCACAGCACATACGTCATCCACACGTACACACTCACTTTAAATAAACACGCACCGTAACACCCACTTTACTCACTTTAGACACTTTAACACACTTTATATGTATTGGTAAAGAGATTTGCATTACAATTCATACCTCATTGCACCTTACCCTAAGTTGTACCTCATCCCATTTCTGCATTGTACTGTATACTGTATTGTACTGTAACTCACTGTTACTCTTTTTTTTACTCTGTATTGTATTATTGTATATATGTATTTGACTGAACACTTTTTGTTTACATACTTTTGACTTTCTATTTTCTACTTTGTATCTATTTTTATCTAGCACACTCCCAGGAGCTCATACAGGGAAAAAAGCATTTCATGGAAAAGTATTCTGTATTTTACTATGACAACTAATAAAGAAACTTGAAACTTGAACTAGTATAAATGAAGTACAACTGACATGGCTACAACTTCCATTGAATGAATGAATGAAGCACCAGCGTCAATGCTTTGATATGATATGATATGATATGATATGATATTAGTTATAATGTGCCCCCCCAGCCAATTTTTTAATCTGCCCGGGAAAAAATAAGAATAAGAATAAATGGACAGGACAAAGAAACAGGGAACCAGGCAGACGGACAGACAGAGAACATAAGAACACCTCAGACACACAAAACAACAGCCACCCAACTCCTCGTCCAATCAACAGTCATCTCCCGCCTCGACTACTGCAACGCACTGCTCGCTGGCCTCCCGGCCACTGCCACTAAGCCTCTTCAACTCATTCAGAACGCAGCGGCCCGCCTGATCTCAAACCTACCGAAGTCGGCCCATGTCACCCCACTTCTTAGGGACCTGCACTGGCTCCCCATTGCTGCACGAATCCGCTTCAAGGCCCTCGACCTAGCATACCGTGCGGCAAAGGGAACTGCTCCCGCCTACCTCCGGTCAATGGTCTCTAACTACACACCCTCAAGACCCCTACGCTCTGCATCTTCTGGCCGCCTCAGACCTACTCCTATCCAAGCTCCGGGAGGGTCGCGTGAATAGCTCCGGGAGGGTCGCGTGAATATTAACATAATCCAACATATGTGTAAAGAAACAACATATTCCAGTTAACGGAATATTTTTTAATGATTCATTACGGTATAAATTAGGTTAACTGGAGCTGTGGAGGCTCCTTGCTGAAGAGCCAGCGGGGCAATGCGGTTGTTCATTCACCGGCTTCAGTGCGCCGCCCGCGGCTTGACTCGGTTCAGCGTTCACCCTGATGTAAAGTAGCGATTTTTATAGTTTTGTCATGACAACCCAATTACATAATCCAACATATGTGTAAAGAAACAACATATTCCAGTTAACGGTATATTTTTTAATGATTCATTACGGTATAAATTAGGTTAACTGGAGCTGTGGAAACTATTATCTTAAATTATGGCTATGTGTCTAATATGGCTGTCTCAAACACAAGGACCTGGGGGAGCCTCATGCGCATGCGCGGCTCTCTGCCGCGACTCTCTTGTCTCTCTTGTCTCTCTTGCCGCAAGGCCGCGTGCTAGTGGATTGATTGATTGGCCGTGTGGCCAATCAGAGAAACGCTGAACGAAAAGCTGAACACAAGTTGGTTGCCTTTAATATTCACGCAGCCGAAACACGTCCAATCTTTCGCCGTCGACTAAAGACGCACTTCTTCAACCATTATCTGAATTAAAAAAAAAGAAAAAAAAAAAAAAAAAAAAACCTAACCCTAACTAACCATACTGTCATGCACTTGTCCTAATAAACTAACCTACACTGTAGCACTCAACACTTTGATGAACATTGTTACTCAGCTGATAGAGTTGTGCCCTTCCTGATGGCTTGTCGTACAGAACTTGTAAGTCGCTTTGGATAAAAGCGTCAGCTAAATGACTAAATGTAAATGTAAAATGTAAATTTGGAAGTGACAACACTGGACAACTCTGTTCCACCCTCACGCGTTCCAACCCTGTCAGTTTCCACATCACTCCACACTGCGCTGCGTGAGCACTGGCCCAGCAGTCCGTGTGAATCCCTCAGGGAGGGCCAGTGTGCCCTGTGCCACACGCAGCACGACAGGTCATCTGTTAATGCCCCCGAAGAAAGCTGGGCATTACTCCCTGTCAAGCCTGTCAAAGTCTCTGGGTTACATCGAAGTCACTTTTACGTAAGATGACCCAGAGGCCTGGGGCTTTGAGAGACTCTCCGTTTCACACCTGTGCCACGAGGGAAAACGCTCCTATTCCTGCTCCTTTCCATTAAGGGATAACTCTGTGTCTCTTGCCAACAACACTTTGTAACCAGTCTGTGAATACTGCAACCCTAACTCAACACGTGTTCATCAATTCCTTTGCACCACTTATAACGCCCTGCCGCCTACAGACCATCTCTGAACTCCATTCTCCTCAGCGCTGCCCTTGCTGCTGATATAGCCTTCGACCACATACTACTCCACGATACCCCACCCAACCTCCTCCAATGTACAGTTTCTTCCCCCTCAAATGTATTTACTCTCTTTTCAGACTCTTTTTGTACTCATAAACAGTACTGTACATTTGTAGATCTGGTATGTCATAAATGTCTAGATGTAACCGTAGGCAGGGGCGTCCATTTGGTATGGCAAGGTATAGCACTCGCCATACCTTGGCAAATAAAAATGTAAAAAAAATTAAATAAAAATCAATTTTTTATGTTGATTTAGAATTCGAATGTCAACATTATGAACGAAGCTTCGAACTATTCGGTACAGCCCTAGCATGTTTTGATATTGTCAATTATCCCACTTTTACTAGGTGACTTTTACTGTGACTAACTGAAATATGCCCAAAGAAAAAGGAAAATGGACATAGGGACGTTTTTTTATCAAAGGGCAGCAGAGACAAGTGATACAGGGACACAGGTAAGGTCTGGCTTAGTGATTATAACAGTGCAGTTCAGCATTCAGTAACCCATACTTTTTGTGAATGTGTTTTTGATACTACATTCTGTTGAACACACACCTCAAAACCGTACCTAAGGAAAATTGGCTCAATTGCAAGAAAAGTAATAGACAGTTATGATATTACATTCTGCATAATTCGTATGCAAAATATGTGGTTCCCTGCTTTAGTCTGTTGACACATTTCTATACTAAAAATGCTTGTGTAGTCCTGTGTCATACCTAAATGTCATATAACTGAATTGTATAGAAACAACTCACCAAAAGTGACTATTGCACAACTGATTTGACAAAAAAAATCCACCCTTCACCCCCCCCCCTTCTCGCCATACCTTGCCTTTTACTGAAAGGACGTCACTGACCGTAGGCCTACTGTCTACCTGTATGTCATGTATGTCATATGTTATGATGAATTGAAAATGGGGGACCCTGATGTAAACAAGACGAACGTCTTTCTCTGGTCTGCATCCCCTTAACAATTGTATGTATTGAGCCGTACTGTATTCTGCAATCTGTTAATACAATTTTCAATCAATCAATCAATCAATAATTCCCTACAGTTCAAGTTCAAGTTCAAGTTCCTTTCATTGCCACACGGCCAGGCCGGTGGCGTACCTCAGGATTAGTCGCTCCCCTCTCTCTCTAAAAAAAAAACAAAAAAAACAATGTGTTGCTGGCCACTGCACTACGCCAGGATTCAATCGTACAGGGTCGCATTCATGCGTCCCGAGAATGTGACGGGCACTCTCTCTGTCTTCGCCGCCGCGGAGATAATGAGTGTTGAGAACGGTATTGTTTTACCTCGCAGCACTCTCGGCTGCAGCTGACCGAGCTGCAGGTATGTTCAGCTGTTGGTCGTGCCGCGGTGCAGACAGAAGGGCTCACGGAGGCTCCAGCCTATGGGCCCAACCAACGGCTGGCAGCTTCATCTTCCTAATATAGAACTCTATTGCTTTAATGAGACCGAACACCCCACCGCCCGCCCACCCCACCCCCCATCAACGATACTGTGGCTATACTTTGATTCCTTGTTTCACTATTCGACACAGTGTCAGCTACACTCTTAAAGGAATACACCAACATTTTGGGAAATTAGCTTACCGTCTTCTCCAGGGAGAGAGACAAGAAGATGGATACCAGTTTCCTCTCTGTGCGTTCAGTAGACAGCTATCTGGCTGCACGCTAGCCTAGCTTAGCACAATGAATGGAAGCGGACATGACCGGGTAGCCTAGCCATTGTCCAACTAACACCTCTCCCGAAGGCTACCCGGTCGCGTGAATACTTTCGGCAGCCAACATGCCCTTCCGCGCTGCTCTGATTGGCCGAGCGCGCGCATGAGCCGCGACAAGCTCCTCAGCCAGGCAGGAATACTAAACTCCCCTTAACGCAATTTATACAAATGGAAGTATTGATTACGCCGTAACCAGGCATGCAGTGGTGGTCAAACACGGTTAAACGCCATTTAGGAAGGGGGGCAGGTGGCGCACGGAGATTACGTTCGTCACCAACACCGGGAGACACTAGGATTCGCCTGTTCGAATCCAGCTCCCGGCGTTGCTATCAGCTTGGCTGGCCCCTCGCACTGATACAATTGGCCGTATCAGAGGGTGGGAAAGCTGAAGGGTGGGTCCTGGGCGTTGTGGACAGCGACCCCTACAGTTCGGTCGGGGCGCCTGCTCAGCGAGGGTTGGATCTGAGGAGAGATAGTGTGGCCTCCCACACGCTACACTCTCCCCGGTGAGAACCTGCGCGGCCAGGTTGGCCTGCCCCAGGCTGCACATGCGTCGGAGGAAAGCATGTGACAGTCTCCGGTCTCCCGGACCAACAGTAGGGGAAAGTACGCAACAACCAGGAAGGGTGGGATGGGAGAAAAAAAAAGAAAAAAAAACGCCATTTAGGCTACGTCACTGAGGCTGAAGTGCGCGCAATGATGTGCACGTGCGCACACAAAAATTACTCGTCGCGCCGTATACCCCGGCCGGCTCTTATCACCTAGACTTTGCATAATAATAGGATACCGACAACCAAAATACAAGCCCTGTAGGTGGGGGGTTGCTTGATCTCCCGACTGGAAGGATGAGACAAGTTGTGCTTCAGTCTGAAGGAAACTGTCCTTCAGTAAACTAACTCTAAGTTACATTGTTAATTTAGTTTGTATTTACTTTTCTAGTTTAAGTTAATTCAATTAAAGAAATTGTAACTACAATTACATTTAAAATATTGTTATGCATAATAATCATCTGTTCTGTGCGCAACCGAGGGAACATGTATGCGCGTGCGCGGGAGCGAGCGTGCACGTGGCGTTTGGCCTTGGCCCATATTACGACTGCACCACTGGCCGTAACGTCATGACAAACCAATTACATAATCCAACATATGTGTAAAGAAACAACATATTCCAGTTAATGGTATATATTTTTTAATAATTCGTTACGGCATAATCAATACTTCCATTTGTATAAATTGCGTTAAGGGGAGTTTAGTATTCCTGCCTGGCTGAGGAGCTTGTCGCGGCTCATGCGCATGCGCGCGCTCGGCCAATCAGAGCAACGCGGAAGGGCATGTTGGCTGCCGAAAGTATTCACGCTACCCGGTCATGCCCGCTTCCATTCATTGTGCTATAAGCTAGGCTAACGTGCAGCCAGATAGCTTTCTACTCAACGCACAGAGAGGAGACTGGTATCTATCTTCTTGTCTCTCTCTGGAGAAGACGGTAAGCTAATTTCCCAAAATGTTGGAGTTTTCCTTTAAGAGGGTCTTTTTTACCGCTCCTACTGTGTTAGTGAGGGCCTCTAAATGCAAGGGGCCCCGGGGAGAGGAACCGGGGTGAGATGTAGCTGAAGCAGCAGCTGGGTGCCGACTAGGTTGGCTGGCGATTAGCCGTTGACAGGTTTCCCCCTTGTTGTTAACCCTGGTATCAATGTGTGGTTTGTGCTATTCTGTAACAGAAGGAGGCCAAGGTGTTTGAGGAGCAGGGAGAGTGATGGAGCTCAGCGGGAAAGTCTTTAAGGGAGAGGGGCCAAGGGCCCTTTTTAAAATACTGTAGATTATTGATTGATTGATTGAAAACCTTTATTTATCCCTCGAGGGGAGATTCAGATGTCCATCACAGCATCAACAGCCATTTAAAAAAAGTTAATACATAACATACGATTATTTAGTACGTGTTAAAAACAAAGACGGACATAATACGTGGGGCTAAAAAAGAAAGAGCTAAAATAGAGCTAAAATTGGGAAAAAGAAAAAGAGTGTAATCATGTTGTTAATTCATTCATTACAGTCATGACAGACAGTTGTAGATGGTAGTGTAAGTGCCCCGTGTTAACGAACAGTTTCACGCTTGGTTGATGGATATCCTGCCCTGTTGTAAGTGGATATGACAGTCAACAAAAAAATATCTATATGCTGAAAATACCCATCAATAAACACAATAAACACTCTCAGAGGGCACATTCTGTGCGGCAGGGCAAAAAGGGCAGGAGCTCAAGCACCCCTTTGGACCCCAGTCTGTGCTCGACATGCCCAGTAGTAAATACCCTGAGGTGAGGACATGGTGCTTTTACACTGAAACCCAAGACTTTGAGTGAAGACAGCCACACATGGTAGCAGACGACCTCCGGATGACCTCTGGTCCCCACGGGGTCGCGGGTTTAGAGAGTGTATGTCTGACCTCTGAACGCTTCATCTAGAATGGTGAGTGAGAGAGAGAGAGACATGTCTGTCTCTGAGCCTGGCCATGAGGAGGAGGGAGGATGGTGGGAGAAAGTGAGCAAAAGGAGAGACGGGGAGGAGAAGCACGAGAAGGGGACGAGGGATTAAAAGCGCGCTCGTTCTGAACTATTCCAGGGACAAGAATCCCACGTCCCGAGAGCTCCAGAACCACGACTCCTCCGTCATCCTGCGGTCTCCTCCTCCTCCTGACTCCTTAAAGCCTCGGAGTGTGCGGTGTCTAAAACAACACGGGCCTCCTCCTCTTCAGCTGCTCAGAGTCATTTAAAGAACAATACTTTTTCACCCTCATTTGTCTGCTTCTTCTGGACATAGCGGCGGCTATTTGTGGACGATGTTCGCAGCGGGCCTGGCATCTGTTGCTTCCCCTTCTCCCTGCTGCTCTGTCTCCAAAGGGGATCATGGATGTTTATGACAGTGGGATGAATACTCTCCAGGGGCGGGGGGCATTTACGACGTTATACCAATAACATATAATCTACAGTGGTGATTGATTAATGATGGTCTGCGAGTTGCACCAAATCCCCCCTCAGTTCAGAACCCCCCCCCCCCCCCCCCCTCAGTTCAGAACCCCCCCCCCCCCCCCTCAGTTCAGAACCCCCCCCCCCCCCTCAGTTCAGAGGTCCTCGTTGACACCAAGATGTGCCCAGACCCTCTTGGCTACTTGAGCGCAGCGTTACGGCCCGACCGTAACCCTTTCACTACCACACTGCAGAAGGTTAACCCTTTACTATCACACTACAGACGGTTAACCGGTGTGATAGTAAAAGGGTTAACCTTCTGCAGTGTGGTAGTGAAAGGGTTAACCTGCTGTCGTGTGTCAGTGAAAGGTTAACCGTCTGTAGTGTGATAGTAATGGGTTAACCTTCTGTGGTGTGGTAGTGAAAGGGTTAACCTGCTGTCGTGTGGCAGTGAAAGGTTAACCGTCTGTAGTGTGATAGTAATGGGTTAACCTTCTGTAGTGTGGTAGTGAAAGGGTTAACCTGCTGTCGTGTGGCAGTGAAAGGTTAACCGTCTGTAGTGTGATAGTAATGGGGTTAACCTTCTGTAGTGTGGCAGTGAAAGGGTTAACCGTTTGGTAGTGTGGCAGTGAAAGGGTTAATAACCGGACTAACACCTGAAAGTAAGTAAAGAGTAATAATGGCAGGGGTTTTGGAGTGTGCAGCTCAAATTGCCAAAGGTAGAGAGAGACGGGGCCACTTGTCAGCTCTCTCCGGATCTATTGACACCATTAAAATAACTTCCATGAAAGCAATCTTGCAAATCCCTCCCATTCCATGATGTAATCCCCATTGTCCTGCGGGCGAAGGGGGGGAATGCCCCGGGAGACCGGTCACGACGAATCTACGTGTGCAGAGAGAGGAGTGTGTGTGTGTGTGTGTGTGTGTGTGTGTGTGTGTGTGTGTGTGTTTGTGTGTGTGTGTGTGTGTGTGTGTGTGTGTGTGTGTGTGTGTGTGGTGTGTGTGTGTGTGTGTGTGTGTGTGGTGTGTGTGTGTGTGTGTGTGTGTGTGTGTGTGTGTGTGTGTGTGTGTGTGTGTGCGTGTGCGTGTGCATGCCATTCCTGATGTGTGAGGGTCTGCTCCAGACAGGGATGTGGTGTCCAGCAGGAGAATAATAACGGTTGGTTTATAATAAAACTAGTTTGAGCTCCCATCAGGACGTTGTCCAAACCATGAGCACAATGTTCCATGGTCCTCTACATGGGCATGTCTGGGTCTCCCCCCCCGAAGACATGCACTAATGGAGGATGGAAGTAATAGCATATGGTAATGACAGACAAGAGGGGATTAACAGGAATGGTGATGGACATGACGGTACAGATGAGTGACGAGGAAATATCTATGAATATCTATGTGGGTGGGGTGGGAGCAGGCGGTGAATTTGGAGACTGCTTGTGGTTGAATTTGGACCTGTATTAGTCAAAGGGGGCGGGCCTTAGGGGTCTTGTATTCCCCCCCCCCCCCCCCCCCCCCCCCCCCCCCCCCCAACTGCAAAAATGACAAACTGGCCCTTCCTGCTTAGACTTCAGTCATCAATAAAACACTCTCATCATCTGGCGTCCCTGATATAACAAGACCCTGGGAAGGTTTGTGCCCCGTTACACCCTCCTCCTTCAGCACTCTTTGCTAGTGTCCAGCTCTGCCCAGCTCCAAGTACCAGCACTTGTTAACATTCCTCTGGTATGGTCTCCCCATAACCCCCCCTGGCAACATCAGTGTCTGGCCTTAAACCTCCCAGATCTTGTCTCTCCCCTGGTGTGGCAGAAAAACGCACATGCCAGTAATACAATACCACTCCCAAAGTCACTTTCAGAATTCCTGAGAAACAAAGCTGGCGGGTCAACAGCAGGTTTCTCAGCATATTGTGGGGGAGCTCCCTTTGGAACATGATGCAGCGATGGGCTCAACTCTGTTCAAGTGAAGAGATTAAACAGCCAGACGTTGAACGAAAACTTTTAAGTTTTGTGTAACAACTGTACTATAGATCCTCAGAAATATGACTAATGCAATGGAACACAATGGAAATAAACCGTAAGGTTTTTATTGTGTTTCAATCCTCGACGGTTTTAAATTATATGTGATGGCTGTACATGTTGTGTATCAGTATTGTGTGTGATTTTAGATTGTCCAATAAAATCAATCAATCAATCAAAGGTAGAAATTGATGGTTCACTAGCATCCCTTACCAATAAAGTACCCTAATAAATAAAAATAAACAGTTGTGCATCATATTAAGTGGAGTAGAAATGATTTTGTGAGAAATATTAACTTTTTTTGTTTACATAGTGGATTCTAGCAATTGCAACAGTTTTTTTCCTATAGAGTCAACGTACTATTCCCACCACACAGCGAGTACAACACCGTCTCTCCTACCTGTCTTTGTGGGCTCTGGCATCTTGAGCCGTGCTCCCGAGGTGCTAAAGCGTGAAAGGGAATCAAGAGATGCTGTCGGAGGAGGCTTCAGACCAGTGGAACCGTATCGGGACCTCCAGGAGGGAAAGAGATGAAATCAAAGGGACACTAGCGGGCGGGGGGGGGGAAGGAAAAAACCTCTGGGACCCCTTGGACCAGAGTGATGGGAGATGAGGAAGGCGCACAGTGGGATACAGTACGCAAATCTCAACGGGGGAGTAGGGGAGGCAGAGTCACACATCCCGTGAGGGGGGGGGGGGGGGGTGTTGAGGGAGGGTGGGGGCTGGGGGGGGGGGTCAAAGTCATCCAGGCCTTATATAGATAGAGTGGTGGCATGCCCCTCCTCCCAGCAGAGGACAGAGCCGCCTGTCTTACACCTATAGCATCATGGTCCTCTTTCCCCGCTGGCCTCGATGCCAGCCTTTTGGGTGAACCGGTGGCAGTGGCCAAGGTTCTAATATGGTGCTGGGTGGGGTGGGGAGAAGAGGCAGGGCCGGACCTAGCACATTTGGCGCCCTAGCAAGTTTCACCCCCCCCCCCCCCCCCCCCCCCCCCCCCCAAAAAAACTATTATATATATATTTTAAAAAAAAACTTTTTTTTTTAATCCTCCTTTTCTCCGCAAAAAAGGTGTATGTAGTCACTTGATGGGAAATCTCAGATATCTGTTTAATCCAGGAGGGGGGATACTGGCCTACAAGAACAATAGGTTGCCCAATAAACACTGGGTAGATGCCTGAGCAATGGTTATATAGGGCCTATACATAGAAAGTTGTCCATAAACCTTTATATTTGACATATCCGACATGGAAAGAGAGGGGTTTGATAGGAAAATATGTGGTTAGCCTCGGATCATAATAAACCTTTTAGCACGTCAGACCCATGTGATAAATTAGGCAAGGTCCCTGACGAGGCAGTGATGAGGCAGCGATGAGGCAGCGATGAGGCAGCGATGAGGCAGCGATGAGGCAGCGATGATGCAGTGATGAGGCAGTGATGAGGCTTAGCCCTTTCACTACCACACTACAGAAGTGAAAGGTTAACCGTCTGTAGTGTGATAGTAAAGGGTTAACCTTCTGTAGTGTGGCAGTGAAAGGGTTAACATGGGCCAGTCTAAAGCTTCAGTGGGGGGGACTTAGAACATCATAACCACTCAGCATGGACACCAGGACACCATGGGAGCAGACTTAAAGCAAATCCAACTCCTAGCCAGCCTGCCAAGACTACCCCGGAACACTGCCTGCAGTGGTTGTGAACAGGGATAGC